>NW_026273381.1:27500-47500 GCF_020536995.1 Dreissena polymorpha | reverse complement strand
ATAACACTTCATTATAGTTTGAAATGGATTCTTTGATGTAAAGATATGCTAATTAAAAAGAATGTGTTTGATTAGTTTATTTATTTATTTTTAAATGCGCATTAATACTATTAAATAAATATTGGTTTCAAAGCAGTTTGTGTAGAAGTAGGTTAATAACGGTCCGATACGGTTTCATTGATAAATAAAATATTCAACCTTGCGTTACTGTCCATGTATACGCAGATAATAAATGTTTATGCAAGATAATATTGTTTACATGTGTGCTGTATTTAATATTCAGTTCATAATCCGTTCTGATAAGTGAAACTAAAATATATTCGGATATATCATTTTCATCGGGAGCATTACTCATTCTATTAACGTCAGTGTCAGATCTTATATTCTGATAAACACATTTCATCAAATGGGTAAAAATTGTATATTGTGTACTCCGATTTTGTATGTACATTTTTCTTTATTGAAATGTCATTATCACAAAACATGAATGCAGTGTCAAGCTCAAAAAATCAAAATTACGAAACACTCAAAACGACATAACTTTGAGGAGAAAAAACGACCCGATTTTCAGTTTCGTGCGGTGCGATAAAAACCTTACAAACGACTTGGACTATTGTTTGGTAAAAGAAAACATGAACAAACACAGACATACTTTTCATTTATTTTATTAATAATTTGAAGTACACTTGGATTCACTAAATTATTAAATAACAAGAGGGCGATCGTTCAACAAGCACTCACCCGAGTAATGACAACATAATCATGGAAATGTTAAGTTGGAGAATTTCTGAAAACTATGGTTCCTTAAAATAAAGTCCTTTGAACAAATCTATTTTGCATCGGTTGTATTTATGCGTTGTTCATTACTTAAGACGCATAATTATGTATATGTTAGCATGCATTTTTGTGAATATCTGATTATTGCATTGTCTGAAAATAAGTTTGTGTCTTGTGACTCTTGTCAACATCGTTATCTTACAAGAGAACTATAATGTTCAAAACAACATGTTCGAGATTGTATGGCCATACACACACTGAGCACGGTTGGTAATGATTAAAGCATTTACTAAATCATGGTTTGTGAATGGGATATATATATTAACATCAATAGCACGTCGCGCACTTTCACAAACACGTTATGTAAAACATATATGCTAAACTTTTTTTCCAGTAAAGTATTTGCATAAAGCACATTTTTGTAGGAATGAGAAAGAAAATTCAAATCAGTTTCAACATTTCTATTAGCAACACAAGAAATAATCATATTCTGGAGGCATAATTTTGAACTGAAAGCAAACCTGCACAATGTCATATACACAGTGTTACACAATGTTATACACACAGTGTTACACAATGTCATATACACATTGCTACACAATGTCACATACAAAGTGCTACACAATGTCATATACACAGTATTTCACAATGTCACATACAGTGCTACACAATGTCATATACACTGTGCTACGCAATGTCAATAACACAGTGTTACACAATGTCAAAAACACAGTGTTACACAATGTCACATACACAGTGTCATATATACAGTGTTACACAATGTCATATACACAGTAATTTGCAATGTCATATACACAGTGCCACACATTGTCATATACACAGTGCTACACAATGTAATATACACATTGTTTTACAAAGTCATATGCACTGTGCTACACAATGTCATATACAAATTGCTACACAATGCCACATGCGCATTGCTACACAATGTCATAAACAGAGTAATTCACAATGTGATATACACAGTCCTACACAATGTCATAAGCACAGTGTTACACAATGTCATATACACAGTGTTACACAATGTCATACACACAGTGCTCCACTATGTCATATACACAGTAATTCACAATGTCATATACACAGTGCTACACAATGTCATATCCACAGTGTTACACAATGTCATATACACAGTAATTCACAATGTCATATACACAGTGCTACACAATGTTTTATACAGAGTAATTCACATTCTCATATACACAGTGCTTTACAAGGTCATATACACAGTGCTACACAATGTCATATACACAGTATTTTACAATGTCATATACACAGTAATTCAAAATGTCATATACACATTGCTACACAATGTCATATACTCAGTGCTACACAATTTCATATACACAGTAATTCACAATGTCATATACACAGTGCTTCACAATGGCATATACACAGTGCTACGCAATGTCATATACACAGTTATTCACAATGTCATATACCCAGTAATTCACAATGTCATATACACAGTTCTACACAATTTCATATACACAATGCTACACAATGTCATATACACAGTAATTCACAATGTCATATACACAGAAATTCACATTGTCATATACACAGTGCTATATAATGTCATATACACAGTGATTCAAAATGTCATATACACAGTTATTCACAATGTAATACACACAGTAATTCACAATGGCATATACAAAGTAATTCACAATAGTCATATACACAGTGCTACACAATGTCATATACACAGTGCTACACAATGTCATATGCACAGTGCTAAACAATGTCGTATACACAGTAATTCAGAATGTCATATACACATTGCTACACAATGTCATATACACAGTGTTTACGTTTACATCGTTATTGCTTTGATCAGTGTGGACAACGTTTAGTAAGACAGAACGTATAAATTAACCTTATGACATCTCATGAACCAGGAAACTGTGTATCAAATTGGTCTATAGAATAAATGTTTTGCGTTCTGTGTAACAAACTGCAAGATTGAACTATTGCATTACACTTACAGATCATATACATAAGCGTTCGGGATTTCTTAAACAAGTGTGGAATAACATAACAGGTATAATCACGATAAGTGAAGCTATTACTCGGACGAGTATCCTCAGGCTCTACAATACAAAAATATAAAATGTGTATGTCATTACTACAAAGCATGACAATTTTCAAAAGCAAAATGCTGGAAATATTTAGGTACTTTAACGAGGACATTAGGGCCAACATTCGCGAACTGAATACATTCACGTCAACTCGATAAATAGCGTAGTTAAAATACAAAACATTTGGACAAAACACGTGGCATACCAATTTTAAACATGTGTATGCATATATGTTTTACCTATGAGCTTTAATAAGCACTTAAATGAAACAGACTATCAAATATTAAGTCGAAAAACAACAATATTAGCATGTACTTAACATATATTAAATGTATGCATTTCGAACAATGGTACATACATGTATATTGTTACTAAACATGCCCACCAAGATTCAATTTAAACAGTCTTAATAAAATACATACATTAAATATAATCTTACATTAGTCAACATTTACTATGTTAGTGTAGAAATATCACGATTATAACATGCACAGTATAATTAGATTATTGTCTAACTTGAGTCATTGACATGTATCTTTAATGTTTAACACGGGTTTGCAAAACTTGTATTAAAACATTTGTTCATTCAACGGGTTCATAACCATTTAGAACTGCTGTAAAAATCCCATCACCATATTTGGTTTAATGAAAATAGGTATACATCTAAATTTTAAATGATTAAAAAGATAATGTTTTCATGTTGGAAATAGTTCACTTAGCATTTATTTTACATTTCATAGTTCATATTTCCTAAGTTCTAAACGTATTCAGCGATTTTCATAAATGAACACATTCCTTCAATCCGTGTCATACCTCGCAACAATCATTCATGTGCCGGATTTTTCTTTCAAATATTGTTATTTGATCGAAATGCCAAATAATGAAACGATAATAACACTTTCTTGCATACATTGTTTATAAATATATATTGAAATGATTAAGAATCAAGATACGTATAATCATGTACATTTTTTGCATTGAATGATCCCCAATATTTACGGACACTACGGATCACACATTTAACGGGTAACTTCCATTGTTTTACATTTTATTAGAGTACACATATAAAAATAGTTAAACACACTTGCCTTTAAAAATGAGCGTTCCCTCAAACCAAGTAATAAACAATACATTTACTCTTACCATTTTGTTGTGGTTGTGTCTGCTCAATACGCATACATGTTTTTAAACATTTAGTAATGAATAGGAACACTTAAAAGTTTAGTTCTCTTAACAAAACCAAAAATTTACAGTTGGAGTTGAATATACCACTTAGTTTTTACACTATCACATAAATACATAACACTTATATTGACATGTCAGTGGCAATTAAAACTAAAAAATAAAAATAATCGACAATAAAAATTGTTTGTTTGTTACTAAGTTAAGTTTACAAATAAACCGATTGAACATTTACAGATCTACAGTGTGATTCAATAAAACTGATAACAATTAATATGTATAAAAAGAATGTTCCTTAAATTCATAACGTTAATACGAAACTAAGCGTTAAAGTGCAAAAGTTAAACATTATTCATACAAACAGAGAGTGTCTCAAATATTTACTAAACAAACGTTTTCTATTATTTATATAAATAGTTCAATTTGTAAAAAGCGTCAACCAAGGCAAATCAAATGGACTTAATTAGTATAACCATAAACTAAACAAAACATATCTCATTTTTTAACAGAAATAATGAAATTGATTATCAAAAACCAACAACCAATGTTTCTTAACCAGTAATTATTTTTAGTTAACAGTCATGTATTTATAGTCAAATAAGAATAATTGCCTGGTTATTTCGTAAAAATGTCCGCTATCTATTGCAGTATATACTTCAAAGTGCAAACATTTTTAATTATTTACTGCGAAACAGATTTCTTTTAAAAATAAACTGCACAGTAGGTTTCTTGAAAAAAAACATGAGGAAGATGATCAGGCCTATCTCAAAAAGATTTCGACGAACTGATAGGAATTCTAACATTGTGACTCAGAATTGTTATATAGAAAGGAAGATATGCTCAACAGCATTTAGTAATTATTTGTCAACGAATTATTCTGCTAGTCTGATAATAAAAGAAATACTGAATATATTGCTCTACTCAGTTTTACTCTGAAACGCATAACGAATTAGTGATCATAGTGTGGTATTGGTTATACAAATATGTCGAAAATGAGACTATCACAGACCATTTAAAATCAACATCCGGTCAGCTATAACCCGCTCTTACTGTTCATAGCGCGTAAAGCTCATTATCAGCGAACTGTCTGTACTAATCTTAAAGATTAATAAGGAACATGAGCAGACTATTCAAAGATTAATAAAAACACTCACGTTTTACAAGCAATTTCTACACGCATAGAATAGCTTCGGTTTTTATCATAGTAAAAGTTATTAACATCGTTCTTTGCGATGTCTTCTAAAAACAACGAAGGAACACTTCGGCCACACAAGCAGCATATCAATTGTATTATGCAAGTAGTATCCTAAAATCAATATAAGCATTTACATACCATCCATTGTAATAATACATTTACATATACAAACTCTTAACTTAATGTTAATTTAAACACGGTACGCGGAAACATAAACGTACAAGGGAAATATACTTAGAACTAACAGTCAAGTCGAAATTTTTCTCTCTGTGTAAAAATAGCCTTTTTATCAATAATCGAGCCATTGTACTGCAAACAAATTCAGCAACTTTTCCGGCCTGATCAATTGCTAGCAACATTGTATAAACTTGACAAATTATTAACACACAATTTGAAAACGTTGCTTTTTTATTAATTCCACTCTATACACGACATACATATATAAAGTATAAACTTTGCATTTGCAAGTTTGTCTTCTTCGTTGCTGTTACCAACGCACTGATACAGCATACTCTGTTCACCTTGCAACAGTTACAAATAAACAACAACACGAAAACTATTAAAATGAGCACATTAATTAACGAAACAGACATTTATTGAATCAACACTGCACCAAAAGTATAGCGTTTAATGTTTATTAGTGGTGTTATTTTGGAAAGAAAAACAACACACAATTACTAACATCGTCATATTGCATAATACTTTGGTGTCAAACTATAATTTGTGTTTACAGAGAGGGTAATCACGTGGTAGTCAAGATGGCGACGTCCACGCCGAGACAGTTATTTTTCGTCGTTTAATGCTCTTTATTACTCTTGTTTTTAAACGACGCTCACTTTCCAGCCATATCAGTAAAACAAAGTGCTTAGCGTTTATTTCGTATTTAAATTCGCTTTGTATCTCGACTTTACTCCCCGCAAATTTTCTTAGTGGAGCCCTAATTAGGTCATCTCGCTAAGAAATTTCGCACCGAGTAAATTCAAGATATAGAGCGAATATTACTATGAAATAAACGCCAGTAACTGTCTTGCTAATATAGCTGGAAACTGGTCGGAATTTAAAAAATAATACAAAGTTATTAAAGGGTATAAAACGGCGAAATATACAGGCCTCGGAATGGACGTCGCCATCTTGATAATCACGTGATTACCCGCTCTGGTTTAACTCAAAAGTACGTTATTTTTGGAACGCAGTTAGCTCTCAACCACATTTTAAAGCAATAGTTAAGGTACATGACACGTGTATTGCTGGTAAGTCCATATTAAAACGAATAGGTATTGACAGATGATTGCAATAGTGATAATATGGTGCCGATATGTATTATGACAGTGATGATGATGACGGTAAATATATTAGGTTGGTAAACTTGATATTTATTACAAGGAAGATGATGGGATTTTACTGATGGTGATGATAGCAATGTTGAATTATGGCAACATCGATGATGATTAATGTGACGATTATGATAATGATGCGTAATTCAACTCACGCAATTAGGATGTACTAGGCAAAACCAACGTGCGTTTTGTTTCACTATACATATTGTACTACTTCAAAACACTGTGGTCGCACTCTGATTTTTAACAGGTGCTACAATGCTCCCTTTTTACACAATAGCGCAGCAGCCCTTTGACTCTAACTTAGTTTGAGTGGGGAGAACATCAGCAGCTAATGCAATATCGTCTGTTGTGTTGATTGTTATGTTTCCTATACTTGTACCGCGCAAAAGTCCATACAGGTCCGTATTACCATTTTCAACGAACAGGTAAATACGAGACATGTCACATGTAAACAATTCACTTTGCACATCTGACATACTTACGTCTAGTCCATCTTCTGCGTATCTATTGTTCACGACAGCATCAAACAAAAAACATTGAACCCGATGCTGTAATGAAGCAAGCTTGATTAACAAGCTGCCAAACCATTCAGTTGAACATTTTACTTTAGAAAGGGTTAGCCGTTTTAACGTGGGAGGAAGCTGTACACAACCTCTATCCATAAACGTACCCCTTATACGGAGTGTTTCTAACTTGCTGAGTGTGGGAAGAATATCAGCGGCTAAAGAAACATCGTCAGTCGTTCTGAGTGAAAGTAGTCCTATACTTGTACCGCGCAAAAGTCCAAACAAGTCCCTACTACCATTTCTAACGGACAGGTCAATAAGAGACATGTTACATGACAACAATACACTTTGCACATCTGACAAACTCACGTCTAGTCCATCTTCTGTGTATCTATTGTTCACGGCACTATCAAACAAATAACATTGAAACTGATGGTGTAATGAAGCAATCTTGATTAACAAGCTGCCAAACCATTCAGTTGAACATTTTACTTTATAAAGGTTTAGCAGTTTTAATGCTGGAGGAAGCTGTACACAACCTCTATCCTTAAACGTCCACCTTATATGTAGTGTTTCTAACTTGCTGAGTGTGGGAAGAATATCAGCGGCTAAAGAAACATCGTCAGTCGTTTCGAATGAAAGTATTCCTATACTTGTGCCGCGCAAAAGTTCATACAGGTCCCTACTTCCATTTCTAACGAGCAGGTCAATACGAGACATGTCACATGACAACAATTCACTGTGCACATCGGACATACTTACGACTAGTCCATCCTCTGTGTATCTATTGTTCACGTCAGCATCAAGCAAATAACATCGAACCTGATGGTGTAATGAAGCAAGCTTGATTAACATTCTGCCAAACCATTCAGTTGAACATTTTACTTCATAAAGTTCTAGCCGTTTTAACGTGGGAGGAAGCTGTACACAACCTCTATCCTTAAACGTACCCCATATATGTAGTGTTTCTAACTTGCTGAGTGTGGGAAGAATATCAGCGGCTAAAGAAACATCGTCAGCCGTTCCGAGTGAAAGTATTCGTATACTTGTACCGCGCAAAAGTTCATACAGGTCCCTATTACCATTTTTAACGAACAGTGTAATACGAGACATGTCACATGACAACAATTCACTGTGCACATCTGACATACTTACGTCTAGTCCATCTTCTGCGTATCTATTGTTCACGGCAGTATCAAGCAAATAACATTGAACCTGATGGTGTAATGAAGCAAGCTTGATTAACAAGCTGCCAAACCATTCAGTTGAACATTTTACTTCACAAAGGTTTAGCCGTTTTAACATGGGAGGAAACTGTACACAACCTCTATCCTTAAACGTACCACATATATTTAGTGTTTCTAACTTGCTGAGTGTGGGAAGAATATCAGCGGCTAAAGAAACATCGTCAGTCGTTGTGAGTTCAAGTATTTCTATACTTGTGCCGCGCAAAAGTTCATACAGGTCCCTATTACCATTTTCAACGATCAGTTTAATACGAGACATGTCACATGACAACAATTCACTGTGCACATCGGACATACTTACGACTAGTCCATCTTCTGTGTATCTATTGTTCACGGCAGCATCAAACAAATAACATTTAACCTGATGGTGTAATGAAGCAAGCTTGATTAACAAGCTGCCAAACCATTCAGTTGAACATTTTACTTCACGAAGGTATAGCAGTTTTAACGTGGGAGGAAGCTGTACACAACCTCTATCCTTAAACGTACCCCTTATGTGTAGTGTTTCTAACTTGCTGAGTGTGGGAAGAATATCAGCGGCTAAAGAAACATCGTCAGTCGTTTTGAGTGCAAGTATTCCTATACTTGTGCCGCGCAAAAGTTCATACAGGTCCCTACTTCCATTTATAACGATCAGTTTAATACGAGACATGTCACATGTAAACAATTCACTTTGCACATCTGACATACTTACGTCTAGTCCATCTTCTGCGTATCTATTGTTCACGGCAGTATCAAACAAAGTACATTGAACCTGATGGTGTAATGAAGCAAGCTTGATTAACAAGCTGCCAAACCATTCAGTTGAACATTTTACTTCACACAGGTTTAGCCGTTTTAACATGGGAGGAAACTGTACACAACCTCTATCCTTAAACGTACCACATATATTTAGTGTTTCTAACTTGCTGAGTGTGGGAAGAATATCAGCGGCTAAAGAAACATCGTCAGTCGTTGTGAGTTCAAGTATTTCTATACTTGTGCCGCGCAAAAGTTCATACAGGTCCCTATTACCATTTTCAACGATCAGTTTAATACGAGACATGTCACATGACAACAATTCACTGTGCACATCGGACATACTTACGACTAGTCCATCTTCTGTGTATCTATTGTTCACGGCAGCATCAAACAAATAACATTTAACCTGATGGTGTAATGAAGCAAGCTTGATTAACAAGCTGCCAAACCATTCAGTTGAACATTTTACTTCACGAAGGTATAGCAGTTTTAACGTGGGAGGAAGCTGTACACAACCTCTATCCTTAAACGTACCCCATATATTTAGTGTTTCTAACTTGCTGAGTGTGGGAAGAATATCAGCGGCTAAAGAAACATCGTCAGTCGTTTTGAGTGCAAGTATTCCTATACTTGTGCCGCGCAAAAGTTCATACAGGTCCCTACTTCCATTTATAACGAGCAGGTCAATACGAGACATGTCACATGACAACAATTCACTGTGCTCATCGGACATACTTACGACTAGTCCATCTTCTGTGTATCTATTGTTCACGGCAGCAAAAAACAAATAACATTTAACCTGATGGTGTAATGAAGCAAGCTTGATTAACAAGCTGCCAAACCATTCAGTTGAACATTTTACTTCACAAAGTTCTAGCTCTTTTAACGTGGGAGGAAGCTGAACACAACCTCTATCCTTAAACGTCCCCCTTATGTGTAGTGTTTCTAACTTGCTGAGTGTGGGAAGAATATCAGCGGCTAAAGAAACATCGTCAGTCGTGCTGAGTGCAAGTATTCCTATACTTGTGCCGCGCAAAAGTTCATACAGGTCCCTACTTCCATTTATAACGAGCAGGTCAATACGAGACATGTCACATGACAACAATTCACTGTGCACTACGAGTTTATCCGTATTTGCCCTATCATATGCGGAATTTGTTTTGTGATTGTCAAAGGCCAAGGAGCAATAACACAAGAACAATTGTATGCTGTGATCTAATGACGATAATAGCACAAGCAACCTGCTCAGATACACAGCGGAACATGTAATCTTATACAATTCCAAGTGCTTTAAAGATACAGGAACACACAATACGTACTGCAAATTGCATTCTGTTAGTCTTAAATAAGTTAACATTGAAAGAGACTTTATAGCGTCAGAGAGCACCGGTGCATCGATGTATGTTTCTAAAACAAGTTCCGTTATGTTCAAATCACTAAATGCTCTATACAAATCGTGGTGTGCAGGTATCATTAGGCGCGTAAGACAAGCCTTTGACATTTGAAGTACTGTGAGTATTTCTTTCGTTTGTAGTGTATTACTTCGTAGAATAAGTGAACGTACCCGCAATGTATTGTTCATTAACATGGACTTCAAGTCGCCTAATTCAGAATCATGTAGGTATTCGTGAAATATGAAGTCATTACACACTAGATAAGAAACATTTTGGTCGCTGGCTTCAGCCTCTTTAAAACCCGCAATTAGCATGCTCTGGAATAATATGGCTATAGAAACACAACGTGCATTGGAGTCGAAATCATTGGTTTCAGTATTATTACGCTTCGCAAGGACAATATTTAAAAAGTTTGTATTGTCATCATGAACTACAGATATCTTATTCTTGTGATAAAGTCTCTTCACATAACTACTCAATCCGTGACTTATGTCGCACTGGAGGTCATATACATCTGAGTCTAAAAATGTGTTAGCCTTTTCAGTGTTGAGTCCGCATAGGTACACAAATACCTGACTGATTTCTAGCACATGTCGTATTGATCCAAGAATGCTTGATATTGAGATATCGTTTGATTTTGCGATATGAAATGCAGCAAGGAATTCCTGCACAGTCTCGTGGAGAAACGAGAACTGAGATTTTATTGAAGAAATGTACCTTTCTGATAAGATTCCAGCTTGAAGGGAAAATGTCAGTAGTTCTTGAGACAAACTATCAAATACTTTCTCTTTGGAAAATACGAGAGATTTTCCCGATGAGAAAGTGCACTCAAATGCAAGTTTTGCAAGAGAATTCAAAATTTCGACGTGTGGATAAATAAAGTTCGTTGCCTTCAAGCATCGAAATTGTGCATGGCTAAAAATGCCTTCAACTGTCGTTGCTTTCCTGAACAGATTATCAATCAAAATGCAGTTAAGTTCGCACAACGAGCCACTAAAATGCTGACTATTTATCCACACACTAACTAGCAGCGTCAAAAGCCATGGAGACGCTAGAAATTGATGTAACTTTTTTTCTTCAACATACAACATAAACTCTGCGTATGACTTGCTGTTGTTTGTCTGAAGACTTTTGAGCACGAATATCGCTAGCTGATTTTTATCCATAATTCCGCTTATTTCTATCAAAAGGTCAATGCCAGAATCCTTGATTCTCTTGTCCGCCATTTTCCATGGTCGAGTTGTTATTAACGCTACACATTGCTTATGACAAGTGGCAATTAATGGAAATGGATCACTGTTGTTAGTAGTCCATTCGTTTAGCCCGTCCATACAGAGGATACATTTTTCTGTGTTCATGATATGCTGCAGTATTTTGTACACCTGTGTACGTTCACCTTCATCTGCGTACATTTTGTTAATAAGTTGTGTTTTTATCATCTTTACTACCTCGAACGTTTTAGGTGAATCTCTGAGATTTAAATGGAAAAGAAATTTGAATCCCTGCAACGTTTCCAAATCACTGAAATTGGCACTGTACTCCTGAGATTCAGATGACGCAGCCTCACACCAGTCAAGCACGAACTTAGATAGCAGTGTAGTCTTGCCCATCCCGGGCTCACCTTGTATAATTACTCGTTTATTAAGCTTGTTTTCTTTGTAAAATAATTCTCTGTAATGGTGCACTTCTTTGTCCGTTTTCCTTCGGGATCCATCGTTTTCGATTGCAACATGAATTAATGTCGGTCGCACAAATACTGTATGTATGGGTTTATCACGGCCGTCACATATCGGGGAAACCGACACGGTACTCTGCGTCTGTCTATAGTGTTCTATTAACAATTCTCGGAATTCTGAAAATAGAGTCATCATGATATAACACAATTAGTCATAAACAATAATTTTTTAATACAAGCACAATATGTGTAGCCTTGGTAAAAGCTTGTTAACAAGGTTTCATTGATAAGTTTTGTTACACAAATAACCGCAGACATATATTGCTTAGAGGGACAGCATATATCATTTATAATATTATTATATACCTTCAATCAGTATTTTCCCTGTTGACATATGTATTTATTGAGCAACCGTTATAATTATAACATTGATTTTGGGAAAGGAAACAAATCAATGTGAAAGTATTGTTTTACGTTCAGAGTGGTAATTGAACACAAACCCACAATTCGCGCTCCACAACTAGAATTTTAAATTCCAGTGCAAAAATAAAGCGTGCTCGTCAGCATATCGATACTTATGGATAATTTCATTATTACATATTCTTTAATTTACCATGATGTCCAACGCATGTGATAAATATCTCCAGCTGGTGTTGGAGGGAAGTTAAAATGATTATTTTCATAACAACCTGCATTTAATTGAACATGTATAAAACGTACACCGGTAATACATTTTGAACGCAAAAATAACTGTGTAAACATATCTATTAAAAAAAAATAATCCCGTATTCGCAGTTAATTTGTATGAAAATAAACTTAAAACATAAAAACATAATTCAATCATAGACGGAATAAGATAATAGAAATCACATGTTCATGAACTATAGTGACGTCTGATTTATTGTCAATAATTTGCCTTTTAATTATTTGTGATAAATAATATATGAATGTTATAACATATTAAACAACCTTCAAACTATATATTTGTAATTATTTCAAATGATATAATATTATATTTTAAAATTACCATTTCATCAAACTTATCGACGCATAATAATGATGATGTCAATATCAAAAACAGTAAAAACATGTATCTATTTAACATGTAATGTCCTCTATCTTCTTTAAATTAACTGTCATAGTTTGTGTTCCAAAAAAATCTTTGTCATTTATTATATTGAACCTTAACTTAATATATGTCATACACCAAAAGTATGAATATTTTATTCATTTCCACGATACATATCAATTAATGGTCATGAAGTCAAACTATACGACTTTTCAATAGTGTATATATTAGATTAACTATGTGACCACCGTATTTAATCATAACTCTCGATTTACGCATCTGTTAAATGATTTATAAAAAGTTTGACAAATGTGATCTATTTAATGTCCGTTTATGTTCTTTTTTATTTTATTTTATTTTGTTTGCACTTACGCAACTCACGTTTTGTTGATAAAGATATCGATGATGATGCAGAAGAAGGAGTTGGTGACGATTATGCTACTACTGATGATGATTGCGATGATGATTGTGTGAACCTTTTGAAGATGTTTTTCACGATTAACCTGACAAATAATTACTTAAATAATGATGATTATGATGATTATTGTTGTAGTGGTTGCGACAATAATGATAATGATGGCGTGATGGCGTCATCATCGTCATCATCATCACCATAATCATAATCATCATAATAATAATCATCATCATCATCAGCAGCAACACGATAAACAACAACAACAAAAACATCAACTAAACATCACTAACAGCTCCATCATCATTATCAGATTTGAAATTTCTCTGGGATTTATAAGGAGAACTGTTTTGACTATTTCCTGAAGAGTGAACAAAAATGATTCCTCTAGAGCGATAATAAGCATTTTGTTTAATTTTACCTAATGACTTAGTTTTAACCCCAAGAAATCCAGTTAAGAAATTGACTTAGATGCCAGGGCGACAAAGGTGTTGTCATACACTTATTCCCTTAAAAAGTATACATTTCCTCGGAAGCGCAGTCCTTGTACTCAATGGACTTAAATGTACATACATTATTTCAAACAGATAAACGTGTCTATGGTTTCGTTTTATTTGTGTCCATTTCGCCGTATTGTTGTGTCATGCAGTGTATTGCCCATATTCAATAAGAGATATATCGTCAATTACACTATTTGATTAAAAAGTGTTCTAACCTTCCTTTTGGTCCTCGTAAATTTTTTTCATTGTGCTATTAACTGCGTTTTCGGACAATGGCAGAGTTTCTTGCTGAAGCTGAAAGGAAATGTATCTGACACTGAAATGGCTACTTTCATTTGCATTGTTAAAGATCGACCACTCTCCTGGGTATGATTCCATAAAAAAAGGTAAATATACTATTATGTATATTATAATGAGTCAACACAACTATCATACGTCTCCTCAAATGGTCAACCATTCAACTGCCAGATTAAGATATCCGCATTAAAGGAGCATTAAAGGAAAATCACAATAATCAACTTCAATACCTGTGTTAGGTATGTGCGTGCATCCACTGACGGCTTAAAACTGTTCAGATGTCCAGGATCATTAAGCAGATTTAAAAGGCAATCGAAAAAGCTGATCATATCCCCATCATTTATGTTCGTGTCCTGTATGTGTCGTAGTTTATTAACTTCTTCTCGTGCCTGTAAGTCAATAAATGTATCCACTATCAGTTCAAACGCACGTACGTTTCAAATTGTTGGCTTCATTTTATATAATAATTCAAGTATTCAATTTAGAAAATAAAATAAATAAGTCACATACCTTTGCACATATGTTAGAATCTTTACTTAGATCATTAGTAAAGTAGCACTGCATCCAGGTACAGTTGTATATGGCACCAATAATCCCATTGAAGTCTGTGCTGTCGGCATCTGGCTTATCTTTATAACCCGTGGGAGGCATGTAACATTTTGCCAACTCCCAACTGTCAATGCACCATTTTGTTGAATCCGTATTGCTCCATGAAGGGCCTTTCAATTTCGCTTTTTTAAAACGATGGTTGTCCCAAATTTGATTTCCTATTTCTGAGCACAGACCGCACATATTGGAAGGGTTACTACATAAATTACACGTCGTTGTTTCGAGTATACCTTGTTGTGCGAGCAAACCACTTCGCACATGCGTGTAAAATGCTTTAAATCCGACGTCGGCTAATTTCGCAATTACATCCCTGGTTGTGAATGTTGCTAACATACATTTAAGCCAGTTCTGTGCCTCTTTATTCGTGAGTTTTTGCTCCATTGTCACTATAAATGTATGCGCCGGTTTACTATAAGGGAAAGTTTACGCAAAGTGTATCTTCTTTCCGATTTTTATGATATACGATTTAGAGATTCTGGAAATACATTCTTCATATTCATAACTTTGCTAGGGCTGAGGACATTACAATTCCTTAGCACTGTCCGCAACGTTTGGTTATGCTGTCTGCAAAAAGAATACATAGTATATAACTGTTTTGCGCTATAAACTCATAATACCATATTTTAAAGAAGAACACATTATCTGTTGGTCTACCATTTTTTATATAAAAAGGTAACGTTTATCTGATGCCCCCTTGTATAAAACTCCAACGAGCTCCTTAGATCACGAAAACGTATGACGTGTAGAGAAAACTATTTGAAATTTAATGTCATACAAATATTTACAATGATACAATAAATAAAACAGTTGCACAGTGAACTCGATATACAAACGCTCTTTCTTTAAAATCACTTTAAGCGCTTTTTGCAGGAAATGAATGCACTTATTTTGCGAAACGTGAACGGATTTGTTTAAAAGCCAAGAACGTAAAAAGCACACGTGTTAACAAATTTAGATCTAATATCGGCCGATATTCTTAACGCTTTACTTTTCAATATTTGTCATAGTTTAAAGTTAAAGAAATATTGATTTAATGAAAGTATGTAAAAACATATTTTAATGAAAAAATATGTGTGTATAGAATTCGACATTTACAAGATGATTTATGAGACACTAAATTACAACGTTTTCCCTTTACACGTCAACGCTGCATTCTTATAAGAAATATGCCACAGGTAGCCTGTTTTAATTGACGATTGAACATGCTTCGTATTCACATTAAATGCAAATAATTATGACCGCAATCTACCAGTTAAATTACAAGTTGCCAAAGTTTGCTCAATCTTTTGAAGAAACTTGATCAGAATGTATATTTAAACATTAGCTAAACCAAGTTTGGATTGAGTCACGTCAAAACCTAGGTCATCATTTTAAATCTTTGAACATCCTTCTAACCACTTAAAATCCATATTAATAATTATGTCTTTAAAAGATACGTTCTTAAACGACCAACTTTGGTAAAACAGTAAACACGGACACACACAGGATTGGTCTCGCTGTGGACATGGGCAACTCATGGGTTTAAAGCTGTCTTCTTGTAAAACTGTTTGTGTTCTTTTCGGACGTACATTTAAGTGGAAAAAAAGATGTGTTCAAATGTCTGGGTATGTTAATAGATACAACAAGTAGTATTCATCAAGACGTTCTTTGTCTAGCAGCAATATAGAAGATAGAGACCTAAATAGAGTGACGATCTTGAGAGGGACACGCTAATATTCGCGTGTAAAAAGTAAAAGTAAAGCCTCCTATTATTTCTCTACAAGTATCTCGTAAGTCCAAAGCTAGACTATGGTGAACAAGTCTATGAATACGCATGTCGCTCTATCTTTAAGTCTTAAACATAATTCAGCACACAGCTCTAAGAATAACATTGAGGGTCATTTCAAAGAAACCCGATCACGCTTTGCGCCGTGATTAGCAAATTATCCACTATTGGGCTTGAATAGAACACGGTCAACGCTCTTGTCAGGAGTTGATCCCTCATAAAGAGACAATACAGAGATCGTAAATAAAAAAGTGGCGCCAGGATAAGGGCTCATTTTGTTTTGTAGTGGCTCTAAACAATATTATGTCAGCAAACCACAGACCCTCACCAATCCCACATGATAATTTATGATACTAGCGTGGAAATACCTTTTAATTAGAAAATTTCAAACAAGAGGGCTATCGGCCCTTAAGCGCTTACCTGAGACCCGAAGGAAGTAAACCATTCTGAAAAATCATCCTTATCCCTATAATCATCATTATCTTCCTCCTCTTCCTCAACATCGGCATCATCATCATCATCATCATCATCATCATCATCATCATCATCATCATCATCATCATCATCATCATCATCATAAGCATCATCATAAACATCATCATAAGCATCATCATCTTCTTCTTCTTCATCTTCATCAGTATCATCATGAACAACAACAACAACAACAAAAACAGCAGCAGCATCTTCAGTTGAAGGTATTATGCCAACTATCAATGTCTTATATATTCTCAAACCTTAAAGTAAATACAGTGAATTGTTGGTACTTTAAATAGTTTTTTCTACCACACGTACAAATATTCTAAAATAAAGTCTTGACAAGACCTATTCAAAACGTTATGTCTTCAAATAAATGCGGTTGATTTATTTAGAGCGTAAAGCATTGCTCATCTAACATAATGAACATAGTGCTACCTTGAAGTATATTTAGAAAAAGTATTTTGAGAAGGTTTTATGAAATTTGACAAAAAAGTGACTTAATGAGAGTAAACTAAATTAACATCAAGCCATATAAGAAAAACTGTATTCCTCACTCCAGGTTTCTTAACGGAACCATTTCTGAACGCGGACAAGTGTTATTTTGATTGGACGTATATGTGCCTTCTAAAGTATTAACAAAGCTACACTATACCTTTATAAGGAAAACAGACCCAACCCATGGCAGACATATTTCTCAACGGACCGTAATCGTCTTTTATCTGGGCTAAAATATCATGAGGGCATTTTTTCTAACTTAGTTTGAGGAAGATTGGACATAACAATGGGAATTGTGTGTCGATGTTTCATGACGATTGGTAAAAATATTACTTCTAGAGGGTTTACAAGCTTTTTCTTTAATTAAACATAGTTAGAGAGTTTGTTAACATTACGTGATCAAATTTTGCTGAGACAACATTGGGACAAATGCTAAGAGCAATTTTCATAACGACAAGACAATACATTTGGCCTCTAAAGTGTTACAAAAAGATGCATATTTACGACGAACGACGTGCAAAGGATATCTCAAAAACTTATGATGGGCACGTTTTACACATGTGCGCTACCAAAAATTAGAGCCTGCATATACATCATGCCTGGTGCCCGGCTTATGTTGAGCTTTCGTGTGAAGAAGGGTCCGCAAAAGAAGGTCTGAGGGAAATTGATGTAGAAAAACATCTCCAACAGAAATTTTGCGCAAGACATTTTAGTATAAACTTTGCAATGGGGGGAACAACACTTGTTGTTTTTCACAACGAAAACACTACCGTTTGTAACTGAACCCAATTATCATATTCCATTGATATATCGATCACTGTTATGAAATCTTACATGAATTATATGTCAAAAATAACACGACAAACAGTTTTTTATATTTTAAAGAACTTGCTCAGAGGGTGAAGAGAGTGAAGAATGAGCATTGTCCAACGTTTCGTCAATCATTGAAACTGCAAACATTGGGCAATCTTAAACAAGTTTTTTAATGAGAACTTGACATTTGAATTTAATCTAATAACAAAGGATTACAAACCATAAACAACTGAACTATTTGGATAGTTTCTGTTGTTCTCGTGAACATATTTTTGAACACGTGAACCGCTTACATGAACTTAATTTCACAAAATGCACTATAACTGTTGATTTATCGAGACGTTAAGACCATCACATTTTAATTGAGACCACCCCGGTACGAACAGTGGTGGCCAACATTGGTTAAACACTTCAGAAGTTCAATTGTTCTCTTTTTGTTATTTTTAATTCCTTATTTCGGTTAAGTTCAAGTAGATAACTTTACGTAGTTAATCACAAGCTTCATGTAGAGATTTCTTTAAAATATAACAAAAATTCATACACTGTTTTAGCATTTGTGAAAATTAATTATATCGAGGAATATGTATTGTTTACTTGTATTTACGAACAGTATTCCTGATATAGCTGATCCTTTGTTTTCAAAAGAGTGTATTTTTAAAGATGAGATTTCTTTTGAAAATTATCTTAGTAGAGATAAGCAAAATTATCTTATTAGAGATGAGGAGTGGTTAGACAAAGAAAACATAGATTCCCATAATCTATATTTAGATGCACTGCGATGCTTCTTATAATGTATATCCTGAATTTGATGAACCGATAACCGTACATATAATAACAACTGCTGTAAAATCACTTCAAGGCAAAATATTAAAAAAATGTGCTAGATATGTACCAAAAAGTTAAGTAATGTGTAAAATCATTATCTTGATTTTCAAATTACTTTAGCTTTTCTTTTGGATAACGTCACGGAAAGGTTATGCCCTCTTTGTTATTTTCTATCTTTGTAGAAGATCTTTATTTTTTTTGCACAATAAGATGAATTTTTTTATTTTATTTTATTTTGCTGACGGCATGGCCATTGTGGGTAAATCACCAGAAGAAATCCAGAACCACTAAGACCATTTGTATACTAGGGACTGAAAGTTAATGCTGATAAGACAATGATACTGGTCTTTCGAAGAAGAGACAGATTATTGCCAAATGAAAAGTGTACATATAATGACCATGCTATAGGAACTGTGAATGATATTCATTATTTAGGTGTTGTTTTTAAAAATCAAGAACATTTAATTGGAAAAGCTCTTAAAGCATTGAATATATTGTTTGTAAATGTCAAGATTTTGATTTGAAGCCTAAAATTCTTTGTCAGCTATTTGACGCATTCGTTGGGTCTATTTTAGGTTT
>NW_026273381.1:0-25000 GCF_020536995.1 Dreissena polymorpha | reverse complement strand
TCGATGGTCAAATGTGTGCGTTTTTTGCGTTCATTATCTTATTTCTGTACTAGTGCAACATTTTTGACGATGCTGCTTCAGAAAGCAGCTCGTCTAAGTTACCATACAATGAAAATGATCTTCACAATGGCGACCTATGTAAAAGACCGAGCCAGTCCAATTGAGTTTGCTGAATGTTCTCAATCGGCATATCTCGCTGAGTATCATTGATAAAGGTAAAGGCAGCTTGATTCCCGTCCTCTTTCAAATTTATCGAGAGGTTCGGGACAGGAAACAGACACGAAACTGCCATGTGGCACTTCAAACGCTATGACGCTGGGAAAACCCCAAATGTAGTTATTTTTAAATTTGATCGAGAATGTAACCCAATTATTTTCCTTCCCAAATTTGTTTCGTTCCCAAATATTTTGTCGTACCTATTTTTTTTCGTACCCAAATGTTTGTTCGTACCCCAAAAAATTTGTACTTAATATTTTTCGATGGTACCAAATTTGTTTTTCGATAATTTTTCGTACCCGAAACTTTCATACCCATTTTGTTTTCGTACCAACATACACAATTGTGGTGATGTACATAAACTTCAATTGATGCTTTTATATCCATCCTCTTTAAAAGCATCGTCACACCAGTACTGTCAGTACTTTGATTAAGAATACAATATTCCTGTTTCCAGTTTATAGTTTAAACAATACAAACATTAACGATCCTGACTTATCCGTCTGTGTACAAATGGATAGCATCAGCTGTCTTTGGTGAAAATCATCAACATTATAATCTCTGCCTCTGTGTCCAAAGTCGTTCGTTTATAGATTCCAGAATTTTTGACATGTATCACCTGATAGAAAAGGCATTCATGTTGAACTATGGCTTATTTAAAGTAATGATTAGTTAGATGCACCATTACCTAAATAGCTTCCCTGAAACTACAATGTACATATATATCGCATGTGCACGTCACTGTTATCGCGTAGCTAACACGTGCGTAAGACATATATATCGCGTGCGCACGGTATTGTTATCGCGTAGCTAATGCGTGTGTAAGTCATATCTATCGCGTGCGCACGTCGTTGTTATCGCATAGCTGACGCATGCGTTAGTCATATCTATCGCGTGTACACGTCATTGTTATCGCATAGCTTACGCGTGCGTAAGTCATAGCTATCGCGTGCGCACGTCATTGTTATCGCATAGCTGACGCGTGCGTAAGTCAACTGTTAACTGTTAGACAAAATCCAGTTGGATGCAGCTCGTCTTGTAACAGGACTAACAAGATCAACTAAAATTACTCTACTTTTAAAAGAAATTGGTTGGGTTTCTCTCGATGACAGACGGAAAATTCAAAAACTTGTTTTCGTTTATAAACACAATAAAGGTGCCTTACCACAATATATAAACGATATTTTCCCAGCCACAACAGATAACATTCCTTACCTGTTACGTAATCGTGGCGACTATGCAACAATCGCTCGTAGACTTGCGATTTACTCAAATTCAACTATTTCTTCGTCTCTTAAGTTATGGAACGAACTTGACATAGATACAAGGTCTTTACCAACGCTTTCTAGTTTTAAAAGTGCAGTAAAGAGGTTTTACAATCCTCCTATAGTTCCTTCGTATTTTCTTGTTGGCGAACGTAAGCAACAAATTCTACATGCTCGGCTAAAAAACCACTGTAGCGACTTAAATTCCGATTTACACTTAAACCACCTACGTTACCATCCAAAATGAGCTTGTAATAGTCCTGTCGAAGACGTGGATCATTTCTTCTTCAAATGTCCTCTTTTCTCCGAGCAACGTATCGTATTTTTTACCAACACTCGTCCATACCACACTCTTAATGCAAACAAACTATTATACGGTATCCCAGAACTAACTGATAACCAAAACAATGTGTTCTTTTTGGAAGTTCAACGATATATCAAGACTTCAAACAGGTTCATTTAAATATTTGATTGTAAACACATTTTCAATGTTGTTCGCTTGTTCATCTTATTAAACAGAGTTCAAGAATTTTCGCTGCAGATTATGTGCTATATTGTAGTTCGTAGAGTCGGGTTGTGTGGAGCAATTTATTGTTATTTTGTATTCTTTGTTGTGGAGCAATTAATTAATTAATTATTTTTGTATTTGTTTATTTTCACTTCTTTTGATATATATATATATATATATATATATATATATATATATATATATATATATATATATATATATATATATATATATATATATATATATATATATATATATATATATATACATATATGTTTAGTTCAGTTAATTGTTATATTATAACATTCTCTTTAAACTTAGTCTACATTTTTTCTCTAAACCATTTTGAGTGTAAAACAGTGAATGACACTAACTCTTTGTTAATACATTTTCCCAAATGTTTTTGTCGTCAGCTAAAGTCTATTTATTTACTTACTGAATTGTTAATATTACACTCACTTTATACACTTTGAATGTCCCTATTTACCGAATCGGAAATACTGGGAAGGGTCGTCATCTAATGTTGTTAAAACTTGTGACCCAACCCTTTTGCTTTTTTCTATACTTTCGATAACATAAATTTGTATTATATCTACTCTATTCACTATGCATCATGTGTATATTTGTATGAATGCATGTACGAAAGAAAATGCAATAAAATATTATTAAAGTACAGTGCGTAAGTCATATATATCGCGTGCTAAAGTCATTGTTATCGCAAAGCTAACGCGTTCATAGGTCATAGCTTTCGCGTGCGCACGTAATTAATATCGCATAGCTGACGCGTGCGTAAGTCATATATATCGCGTGCTAAAGTCATTGTTATCGCAAAGCTTACGCGTTAATAGGTAATAGCTATCGCGTGCGCACGTCAATGTCATCGCATAGCTAACGCGTGCGTAAGTCTTATCTATCGCGTGCGCACCTCATTGTTATCGAATAGCTAATGCGTTTGTAAGTCATATATATCGCGTACGCACGTCATTGTTATAACATAGCTAACGCGTGCGTAAGTCATAACTATCACGAGCGCACATCATTGTTATCGCATATCGTGGGTCAGAGCTATCACGTGCGCACGTCATAGAGTCCGCTTTATAAAATATGTTAATTATGTCACCTATATGCAATCGTTGTTATGCCTCTTTAGTATAACGTTAACATTAATTGGTACACTCTAGATGCATTATGATAACGGAAACACGTGTTTCCGAAATATCCTGTCAGTTGTATTGACCACAAGATAGTGTTATACCAATGCGAAAATGAGCATGTGCATCCACACATTCTAGTCAGGAGCTTCCACGTCCGCTCATAAGACAAGAAATCAAGGTGTGACTCAATAGAGGACGGCGTAGCTCCTTGCCAGACTGTTCTGATGCACAAGCAAGTATGGAGTTATTCTAGTCGAATATGACATAGAACACATTTTCACATGAGCGGTTGATCTTAATAATGTGTATATGACTAAAAATTATTCATACAAAAATAGTTTATGCGACTAGTGTCAAGCTGTTTTACTTTCTCAATATAATTAATAGATGAGGGCCATTTTGAGATCAATATTCATATAGTCTTCATTTTCTGTCGTGAAATGATATGTAATCAAGATCAGCGCTGTGTACAGTATGACAAGTTTGTCAATGCTACTGCGATGCATCTATACGCCTACTTCCCTGGCATACTTAAGTGGCCTCGACCATCGGCTAGTGAATACAAAATACCATTTGGAAAAATCCCATGGGAAAAATCGCTTCAAAAACAAATCGCATGGGAACAAATCTCGTGGTATTTTTTTTAAACACGATTAAACGCATTAAAATCGCGTAACGTGTTCGTCATTCAATACAATATAGTGTATCTGGAAGTTACATGAATAAATCTCTAAAAATAAGAAAAAATCCAATGGGATTGTTTTTCCATTTGAACAATGTGATTTTTGTATTTAATTTACTCAAAAATATAAAGTATTATCTGCATAATCGATTTTAAAAGCATTAAATTACGTTTAAATTCTTAAATACGTTTTTAAAATAGGAAAACATAAAATCCGAAGGGATCATAGAAAAAAAATCCCATGGGAAAGGCTATTTTGAAGAAAACAATTTTGATGGGGGAAATGAAAATATGATATAAACACCAACAATAAATTATCACAAACAGCATCCTATCGCATTTTTTTTTCTAAAATATTAATAACCAAAATCAAAAGAGTACTTAAGAAACGTTTCTGTTTTGCAATGTTTTCGGGTTGCCATTTAAACATAACAATCGATTCGAACACCGAGACAAAGGGATGCAATAAATTTGTGTTAAGTGTCCGTTTCCACAAACGATTACATGGCTGGAAATGAAACCAATGTAGACTCGTAGTTACATTCTGTCGATATACACCATTTTGCGACAGTGATAATTATATTTGAAAGTAGTGAATATCAATAAAACATGATTGCATTAAAGATATGATCCGGATAGTATATTTGGCCTGGTACACAGCAAAACAAAATATGTATACATTGCATAAGCACTATGACGCCTGATTTAAAACATGAAGTTGTTCATCGGCAAATAATGACAGTTCACCACATTGTAATGAATATGTATTAAAGGGAAGAGTCAGTGCTTTGTGTCCGAAATCCTGATATCGCTTCTCTTAGGGGATCGAAACCAACACCTACCGATCGCAAGGCGGACACCATATCTATTACACCGTTTAGATCTCTTAAACTCTGACAAAAATATTTTAGTTTCAGGATTATTTGTTTTGACAGTACTCGCTTTCTAGATAATATAACATTAATATTGGAAAATACTGATTATTAACAGTCAAAGCACACCAAGCCTTATTATGTTGCTTTACAACACGACTTCAGGCTGATCTTGACCCCTCAAACTAACTAATAAAACGTAAGAGCTATTTCCACACAATACATTTACTTATTTCAACGACCAATGCGATCCCTCATGCTTTAAAGGGATCTGTTCACAGTTTGGTAAAATGGAGATTTTGAAAATAATTGTGAAAGTTTCAGAAAGAATGTACACATTATATTTACACAAGATAAACAATACTCCTTACTAAGAAAAATGTTACAAATATTTATTCATTTATGAATTATCATCATTCGAAATCGGTGAACAAATAAAGCATTTGTTACGCTTTTTCTACATATTTTAGAAAATACGTTGAGTACTAAAATAGCATTTATGGTCAGAAAAACATGTTTAAGACTGCGTGGCGTAGTTGTAACGTTTTAACGTTTGCTTCCAACTTGTTTGGTTTGCTAGTATAAGTTGTTAAGACTATTTGAAACATTACATAGTAGTTAGAGAACATACTAACTGACATTTGTCGAAAAACACACACGACCATCTGTAAACAAGTCTATTAACAGTGTTAACAGTTTCAAAACAAATCGTACATTTATAGTGTACACCTATTAGCAACATGCATGTACCTTAGGCAGTTGAAACATGTTGATTTAAACGATACACATGGCATTTGTTAATTTCCGTCTAAATAGGAAATAATAAACTACAACTTAGGTGACAATAGTTGTATACAAAAACAAACTATAGGCTGGCGTGTGCATTCCGCTGACAACCGCGCAAGGTTTAAATAAGCAGTAGTCGTATTGATTTGATATAACAATAGTGATACATCGGCTATCACCGGTCTCCTCCGTAAGATAGACAGATTTAAGCAATAAATCGTCTTCTGATCCAGAGTGTTTATATACGTTTTAAGACCGGCAAAGAAACACTAAATTACAAAACTTATTAGCCTGCTACGCGGCTCTGTTTAACAAAGTTTATCTGACACAAACCACATGTATTTCGGACGCTATGATTTATTTGCAGTATTGCGCTTCGACAAAACAGGTGTTCTTCAAGAAAACGCGAATATTTATTTAAGTTAATTGACGTTAAATGATATAGTACGAGGTATAAGCTAAGTATTGATTTTCAAAATGGAATTTCAAGTCGGTTCCTGTCATTATTGTAACAATAGATTCTTAATAAAACAGACGTTTTGCTATATTTGCATTAACCAAATAATGCATGTTTATATTACATGCGCAGAAGTATTGTCACACAACGATCTGGATGATATCTTCACATTTAGATTGTTATAATTGTGTACAAAATATGGACACATTTATTTAAATAATTTAGAATTAGCATTCTTATTTAAGTTAGTACACTATGCTTGTGCTTTTGAAATATTGACGTCAGTCCTGTTTAAATACTCATTTATAATTTCAAAAATAACCACTCAAGCTGTTCCAAACATCCCAATCTTATTTGTACAATATATAGCATAAACAGATTGTATTATCGCTGTAGTATATTTTGATTGTATACCTGTGAAAAAATCAAAGTGTTTACCTAGTAATATCGCGTACTTGTTAGCGCAACAAAATAACTTAGAAACTTGCCATAGTGTTAGGATAAATACAACATCTTAACATTGAAATTCACACGTGCATAACCTTATCAGAAATTATTGTACTTATGTATATACATGTAAAAACATGAAGTTTATATGTTCAAAATATCATCACCCCTGCATCAACAGCGATAACGAATCTATGTTGCGATTAAGTTTAACACAAGCTATAGTTAAAATGCTCATACGTACAACGCTCTCACATATACCTCCGTATGTGACAGGTTCCATAAACTTGTGTGCAATGGCCACGACCTACCTGCCTCACTGACATAAGAAAGTTCTTAAATACCTCTGAAAAGGTGCATTAATGTCAAACACATGTGCCATAATTGAAAATATACTACTTGGACTATTAAAACTAGCACCAATAGGACAAGATAAAGGCTCGTTAGTTGACGCACACTTCTCAAGTTAGCTCTTTTTTGACAAATGATGTATTCCAAAAACCTATAGACAGAGGCCGTAAGGAGAGGTTTTATGAACTGAAAAACGACCTTAATTTTCAACGGCGATATGGTATTTACGTTGCGATAAGTTCATTAAAAGCTATAGTTGATATTGCCCCAAAAAAAACACGTCCTCATATAATTATGTACATTACAGGTACCATAAACATCTGCACAATTGCCTCAACGTATGAGTACCGTTTTTGATGACATAAGCAAATATTGAATTTCCACGAACCGTTGATTAACTGTATTAATGTCAAATGTGATTTCATCGAAAAATATACACGTTTAAATATTAAAACTTGCCCCCATGGGACAATATAAAGGCTCGCTAGTTGGCGCACCATTCACAAGTTAGCTCTAAATGGCCTAATGATAGATTCCATAGACCTTTAGAAAGGTTCAGGCTATACAAATAATGTTTTATATAATTTCCAATATTGTTCGTTTTATCAATCGAAAACTTATTTATGTAAAAAAGACACGTGCAGGTTTAAACTCGTCCCATAAATTGTTCAGATGTGTGCTAATGACAAAAAACTACACACAATTTGAGTCTTCAACAAACATGTAAGAGACGTATCGGATTGTGCGTAACCTGTTCATTAAATATAAAAACATTTTATTTGAAGTACCATTATAAGTTAATTAATTGTATTAAGCACTGCTGGTTTATATTCATCTATGAGTATACAATTGCGACCATATAATGTTTCAATAATCGTATATAGCCACTTTTAGTAGCATTTCGTGGATCCTAGTTGTTCGGAAATTTCTAGAATTCGTTCATCAAAAGACTATTTAGCAAACTTTTCGGGAGAAAACTAATTTCTACATCGCAACTCTTAAGAAACTCATCAGTAATACATGTATATGTATGTTGATCAGGATGTCAACGTTAGATATAGCATTCTATGTGCATTGATTAGCACACTTTTTCAACTGTACATACCAATGCATAATTACACAAATACACAACTATGTTTAGCTTCATTTATATTTGTCGTATCATAAGCGATTTCAAAGTGTTAAGGAACAAACACGAACTTGGTGTAAAACTGTGACCATGACAACCCAAATTTATCGGTACATAGTGAAAAATTGTAAACCATTTTTTTATTAAAAATACATTTAATGACAGTTTAAATCGATGGAACAGTCAATATAGGTAATAACTAGAGTTGCTCGTTTGTTTTCCATTTAACAATAGACAATGATTATTTCTATTACAGTGATAACAAACAAATACTGAATTGTTCATATTCGACGGTGGAAATAAATAAATAAGTCAAACATCAAATATATACCACATATAAACCGTATTCTCGTCGCCCAAGCAAATATATTTTGCGAGTAAAATTACAACGTTGCTATTAAAAGATATGCCTTTTTCCATTGCGTGCATTACACAAAAGATAACACAAACCTCAGCACTTAAACATAGCATTTACTTACATAGAACGATGAACAGGATATTCAATTTAATTCGCTCGATAACTAATCGTAAACAACTCAACACTCCTAGGTAACAAACCAAATGCGCAGTGTGCACCAAACCGTGATATTATCACGTGACCAGTTTGTGTTTGGTTGTGTGGTTTGACTCTTGATAAAAATAATTGCTCTGTTGCACCATATTTGTATTTTTTGTTTGCAGTATACTACGAATAAAATATGATAACTTTCACATAAATAAGATGTATTCCTTAAAAAATGACATGCACAAATGTGACTTAACGCAGAATTGAGCATGACAATTGACTTCAATAGCTACATGTAACAAAGCGATATGATTATCATAATTCAATTTTAAATTATCGGTACATGTTTCACAATAAACCTCGCTATGCGTATTGTTATAGTTTTTGCGTGCTCGCGTTGTCGATAGATAATATTTCAACTAACTCGGTGAAATTATGTCGCAAATTTTGGTGAGTGGTACTGTTTATTTAATAAGGTGCAAACATGTGTTGGTTGTTTGGTTTAACTGTTGATAAAATAACTGCTTTGTTGCACTATATTTGTATTTTTTGTTTGCAGTATACTACGAATAAAACATGATCACTTTCATATAAATAAGATGTATTCATTGTCTTAAAGTATCTTTAAATTCATATTTGACTTATAACATATAATAACCATGGTTGAAAATATGTTGAGTCATATCTTAAAACGTATTCACCGCTTTACTCGAGCGGTTTTAAATTGCCCATACTCAGTAGCGATAAATTGTTTACCAAATTTCTTTAGCAGGAAGAAGAAATATACCTTGTATTAAATTTCATACACTTCATACCTAGCTGAATGTGTTTTAAGTTTGCAAATAATTTAGCAAGTAGCCGAAAGTGAATTTATAATTGGTTTATGTAGCTGTCCAAAAGCGTAGTACATACAATTTCAATGGACAAAATGTTTAATCATGACTTATGTATTGTATAGTCGTGCTTTTTATATAAATGTATGTTTTAATCGTGGATGCATTTTATTTAATATAAATTACAATTGCGATTTTCTATGCATTTCTGCAGTACATAACACTCAAATGGGACTTGTTAATGGTTTAATTAAATGACATTATTCGAAACCATGTGTCAAAGATTCGGAAAAGAATGTAAACAGTACATTTTTTCTAATAAGCGAAATAACGCTCCTTTTGAGAAGAGTTACAAGAATGGATTCGCTTATTTTAAATCAGCAATATATCCCATAATCAGCGTTTGTTACACTTGTCATCAACAATTAGGAAATTTGGCCATTAATAACAAATTATTTAAAATACACTGTTGACGTTAAAAGCCTGAATGGTTTACACTTAATAATAACAGTACCAAGATAACTATTGCTTTCCAAACCTGAAAGTAAGTTGTGGGCATGAAGGTAAAGACAGTTGGTGAGTATCGCCGACAAAACTTGTGTTCAAACATACTAAAACAGACTAAACATAATGATCTTTCACCTTTGAATCTTCCTAAAGAAAATGTTATGACAATGTTTCTCGGGGCTGCCACTGTTTTGGTACGGACACTGCCATGTGATTATGTATTGGTACTGAAACTTTCTCTAAAGGATGTTACTACATCTGTTTTGAAATATTCTCTTTAGTATTTTACAACATATGTTTTGTATTGCCAATGTATTTTAAGGATGTTCCTGACACTGTCTCCTGAGTATGTCATTACATTGGTAATATCTCTTGAGGATATTACTAAAAAGGTTCTGACGCTGCCTCTTGCATCGGTTCTGGCACTATCTTCTACGGATGTCAATACATTGGTACTGACAATGTCTCTTGAGGTGGTTATAGCATTGGTTATGACACTGTCTGTTTAGGAAGATATTGAATTGACAATGTCTGCTGCGGATGTCAATCCATTGGTAGTGACACTGTCTGTAGAGGATGTTGTTTTAATTGTACTGAATAAGTCTGTTGCGGATGTCAACTCATTGGTACTGACAGTGTCATTTGATAATGTTATTGTATTGTTACCAACATTGTTTCTTGAGGGCGCTTTTGCATTTCATTAACTTTCTTGGTAGTCAATGAATTGGTACTAGAAATATATAAAAAAAGACAGTGCCATATGCCGATGTTATTTCATGTGTACTAACACTTCTCTTGCAGATGTTTTTGCATTGGTACTGTCATTGTCCTTTGAGAATTGCATTTTATTGTAACGGACACGCCACAAAAGGATGTTATTGTATAGGTACTGACACAGTCTTTTTGATGCTGTCATTACATTGGTACTGACACTGCCTCTTGGGTATGTCATTACATTGGTACTGACACTGTCTCTTGTGCATGTCATTGCATTGGTACTGACACTGTCTCTTGAGGATGTCATGGCAATGGTACTGAAACGGTTTCTTGAGGATGTTTTTCCATTGGTACTGACACTGGCTCTTGAGTATGTCATTACATTGGTACTGACACTGTCTCATGTGGTTGTAATTGCATTGGTAATGACACTGCCTCTTGAAGATGTCATTAAATTCGTACTGACACTGTTTCTTGAGGATGTCATTGCATTGGTACTGACACTGTTTCTTGAGGATGTTGTTTCATTAGTGCTGACACTGTCTCTTGAGATGTCATTGCATTGGTTCTTACACTGTCTCTTGAGGATGTCATTGCATTGGTACTTACACTGTCTCTTGAGGATGTGATTTCATTAGTGCTGACACTGTCTCTTGAGGATGTCATTACATTGGTACTGACACTGTCTCTTGAGGATGTCATTGCATCGGTACGGACACTGTCTCTTGAGGATGTGAGTTCATTAGTGCTTACACTGCCTCTTGAGATGTCATTGCATCGGTACTTACAATGTCTGTTGAGGATGTCATAACATTGGTACTGACACTGTCTCTTGAGGATGCCATTACAGTGGTACAGACACTCTCTCTTGAGGATGTCAATGCATTGGTACTGACACTGTCTCTTGAGGATGTGATTTTATTAGTGCTGACACTGCCTCTTGAGATGTAATTACATCGGTACTTACACTGTCTGTTGAGAATGTCATAACATTGGTACTGACACTGCCTACTGTGGATGTCATTGCATTGGTACTTACACTGTCTCTTGAGATGTCATTACATTGGTACTTACACTGTCTCTTGAGATGTCATTGCATTGGTACATACACTGTATCTTGAGATTTTATTGCGTTGGTACTTACACTGGCACGTGTGGATGTCTTTACATTGGTACTGACACTGTCTCTTGTTATGGCATTGCATGGTTACTGACACTGTCTCTAGAGGATGGCACTGCATTGGTGCAGACACTGTCTCTTGAGGATGTTGTTTCATTGGAACTGGCACTGCCTCTTGAAGATGGCATTGCATTGGTACTGAAACTGTCTCTTGAGATGAAATTTCATTGGTACTGACACTTCCTCTTGGGTATGTAATTGCCTTGATGCTGACACTGTCTATTGTGGATGTCATTGCATTGATACTGACATTTTCTCTTGTGAATGTCATTGTATTGGAATTGACACTGTCTCTTGAGGATGTCACTGCATTGGTACTTACATTGCCTTTTAAGTATGTCGTTGCATATTAATCATAGAGACGTCATCAACCCATTGAAGAAGGTTATTTTGCAAGACATTTGTTTGAATCCCATTTGAGTTGTGTAATGAAACAAAATTGTTTCGACATCGTCTATATATGTTTCGCCAATGTAACATTATTAACACATTCACATTTGCTTGAGATTTGGGGTTAAACATTGTTTATGAATGTTGATTCTTCATGGACATGTCATCGATATACCCGTAAAGGCTGTACTAGTTTAGTGAAAAAACACCAATGTTTTTACTTTTTATGTTAAATATTTTTGTCTTAGCTGTTACTCAGGTAGGCCAATTTTCAATATCGTCAGCGAACTTGAAACGTTATCTTAAAAGTTGGTTGGTATAACGAGATGAGGAAGACTTCCTTGTTATTTAATGCAAATATAAACATGTTATTAATAGTATTAAATAATGTAACCAGATTCGCGTTGTCTCCGCGTGTTGACATGAACGTAAGTCAAGCGTTTTTAATACCTGCTCACATTAATCATGTCAAGAATAATACATGATATTCAATAATTGTTAACGCAAGGAATTATTCCATAACATAAATGATTTATTCACGTATTTTCAAAGCATGATCTGCATTCATAGCTGCGTTATTGTAAATACGTTTGGTTACATGCATTAAAACAACAGGAAACTCGGTATCTTGCCTTTTATATACCTAATATATAGTTTTATATGATACAATAACATATCAAAGCAAAAGAAAAAAATTAAACTTTTGGAAACGTGAAAGCATCCAGCAAAGTCAGGGTCGTTATTCATTTTTATAAAATAAAACAGACCAAACCATCCAACTTTGAGTATGCATAAAACACCTTTTCCAGAAGTCAATGTAAATAAACATTAAGGAATATGTATATTTAGTGACTGCTCATGGCACGAACATATAGCACACATCAAGGACAAAGACTGGAAACGAATAAATATTGTCCGCCGCCTCAAAAATACTCTCGATCGGAGAGCATTAGAAATTATATTTATTTCGCTTTTAAGACCAATATTTGATCATTTCATAGTACGTTTTGATAATTGCTGTAATTAAGAAAAATATAACTAAACAATATTAAAACCGAAGCGGCACGAACTGTATCAGGTTGTACCGAACTTGTCTCGATTTCTGATCTCTACAGAAAGGTTGGGTTGGAAATATTAGATACTCGTTTTCATGTATAAAATCACAACAAATCTTACGCCTGCTTACCTAAAATCTAACGTACCGGTTACAGTCGGAGCTCATGACCCCTACCCATAACGAAATGGAAACAGCATCAGAAATCTGACGACCCGCACAACAAAATACTCTTATTCATTTTTACTATCAACCAGTACAGAATGAAACACTGTTCCTCTTGATACTAGAAAAGCTGATTATCTTACGTCTTTTTAGCATCTTTTTAATATAAATGTTTCGAAACCAAATGCAGTATATTTTATTGTGAAAGGCGCCAACAAATGCTTCACTCAAGACTCAAAACTGAGTGTAGTTCCCTTAATCAACATCTATTTAAATGCAATATTGCACTTTCACCCTTGCGCACTCATGGTCCAATTGATAGTGTCTACGATTTATACTCCAAAAGAGAATTTCTTTTCAGCAGAAATACCTCTCCAACCATACAAACTATATTATTTAGTGATGAGAGTCTTGACTTGTAGAGAAAAAACGCTGATCTTCAATGCAGTTAATTTGTACATTAAATGTAGTAAACGTTTTGATACCTAGCTGTCTGTCACGGCAAACATTTTTTTAACAGTTTCGCTTTGTCTGTTATTCTATCTGATGTGTCTTATATCTTTTTTCGTCAACCTTGATTAACCAACCCTTTTTATCTATATAACGTACATTTACGTCGATTGTTAAACTATTATTGATATATTTTTATGACAGTGATAACAACAAATACTGAATTGTTAATATTCCACGGTGGAAATAAATTAATCAGTCAAACATCAAATATATACCATATATAAACCGTATTCTCGTCGCCCAAGCAAATATATTTTGCGAGTAAAATTACAACGTTGCTATTTAAAGATATGCCCTTTTCCATTGCGTGCATTACAAAAAGATAACATAAATTTACTTACATAGAACGATATCCAGGATATACAATTTAATTCGCTCGATAATTATTCGTAAACAACATAACACTCCTAGGTTTCAAACCAAATGCGCAGTGTGCGCCAAACCGTGACATTATCACGTGACCAGTTAGCTCGTTACTGGTTGGTCAGAGACGCGTATCTTATGTTACATACGTAATGGGCTACTGCTTCAATTCATTGACATTGTACTGAAGCTTCAGTAAGAAACTGAACCATCGTCTCACTATCGGTAAATATGATACAGTAAATAAAGGGTAAACGCCTAGTGTATATCTAAATAAACTTGCAAGTTGTTTTCAGTTGTCGATTACTGAATAACTGAAACGTTCGCCACATGGTTATAATTTACTACATAACAGTTAAACTCCGTCAACGCTTCATTCAAACCACCCAGTAAAAAGTCCGTTCATGGAATAATATATACAATTGTTCTGGAATCCCATTAGTATGTCTTTCAATCTTCAAAAAGGTGTTTTAAAAGCAATCGTTTAGCTTTTTAAAACATATGATGTTATTCTTGTACACTGTACATACATTCACGAAATCGAACGTTATCATAAGATAATATTTATCACACATTTTTATTAAGGGATGAGTTAGTAATTGCATTGTCATTATTTACTTTGCTTGAGTAATAAATTTGCAATTACAATCACGCTTATTATTGTTTAAGTTGTGTCATATAAACTCCCAACGTGCGCCCCTTTAAAGGGGCCTTTTCACAGATTTTGGCATGTATTGAAGTTTGTAATTAAATGCTATATAATGTTAAATGTAATCAATGGGATCTAAAAAGCTCCAGTAAAAACAATAATAAAATAAAAGAAAGAAAACAAAAGTAGCACTCAACTGGGTTCGAACAAATGACCTCTCGAACCCTGGAGTAAACGTCTATCGCTTAAACCACTCGACCATCCTTGTTCATGCAAGGAGGGATGTATTTTATACTTTATATAAGCATTCCTCGAAGCATCACAATATATAACGACAAAAACAGAACTCTCTAAATCATTCAATCGTTTTGCGTTGCAACGCTTTCTAATTTTCAGGTTTTTAATTCGTCAAAAGATGCATAAAATGGATATTTTAGAGCTTGGTAGATGTTCAATATTACTGTTTCCTCACAAATATCATAACTAAAACGAAAACTTGCGAATCTAAAACATTTTTGTTGAATTTTGTCAATTTACCAAAACTTTGAAAGGCCCCTTTAAAGCTTTGCATCAATTGCTTTTCGGTTATTTCACCTAAAAGTTACATTTGAATAAATTATATTAGAAAGTGGTTTAATACCTTGCGACCCCCAAAAACATTTTATTCGTTCATAGCTTATTGTGTTGCCATATCTCGTTTCTTCATGTTTAAATTACGTGTGTGTATGCTTTTAGATGATCTCTTTAAAATTACTAAAGAATATGCGGTTAAGTGGGCTTAAAGTTTAATATTTATGTACATTACATTTTAAGGCCGAGTGAAGCCAGTATGTAAATGTGTTTTATTTAAAAACATTATATCGTGATGATCAGTTTTCGAAACAAGCCACTTAAATCAAATACATTAAATACATTCAGAACATTATTGTCTGATCCATATGCCAGGTGGTTGCATATACGTACATTATTAATAGTTAAATGCATGAAGTGCATATATTGAACGCAGCATGTTATATCGCTGAGCGTTGAATATGTTTGGTAGTGTATGTTTAAGGGTTAAATTAAAATTAGAATGAAGTTTATCATTTTCATGTTGTGAATATTTAAAAAATACAATAAACACACTTTAATACTTTTTATCATTTCAGAAAATATATTGAAATACATGTTAAGGTAACTTCATTAAGCCATACAATTCTGCCAACATCGTGTCAAAATGTTGTTATGTTAGCAGTGCAGTATTGCAACATCAAGGGCACATGTATATCAATACTTATCTTGAGGTAGAAAAGTTATATATTACGTGAGTTTCTGTATGTGATGGATAATATTTCATCTGTTTTTCGGTAGGATTTGTTTGTTTAGGAACAGAACGACTATTTAATGTTGTCTTACATACTTTTGTACTTTAGATTTAAAAATCATTAGCATTTGTTCATTTTACATACAATCTTTGGAAAACAACGCTCTAATTATCCTATTTGTAATATGCATAAAACTCAATTCCAAACGAAAATGTGATTTATTCAAACGATACCAAATCATCTAATTACATACACAATTATAGTGGCCATTACAGATTATACAATTCTGCATGTATAATATGTTTAGACTGAATTCAGCATCGCTAAATACACATACCAAGTAGGAGATGCATGCAGCATCTGACTGTAATTTATCCTATATTGAACAATGGTAAATCGCTGCTCAAAATCACCAAAGTATGTAAATAGGAAAAGTGATATTGTTGATTCCTATCCGATGGATGTTTTGTCAACATACTACAATAATGTTACCAAACTGGTTTGAATTAGAAATGAAGACGATTATAAATGAGATGGATACAATCTCAGGCAAAAGTTACTTCCCGCCATGTAAACGACTGTTTGTGTACTTGTTATGTGAGACGAAGTAGTAGAAATTACGTTAGCTGTTTATCTGTATTATTTTCAATCTTAACATTTTTGTGTGTGTTCCGGCGTGTGTTGTTTTTCAATTACTCTGATCGTTGCATTGTACATTAAAATAAAAGAATGTGGGATTTCAAATAATTCATGAACATTACGCAATTAGATTAAACAAGAGTGTAATGCTATTAACTAAGCAGGCAATATAGAGCAAGGTTGCACATAAAAATGCAAAATTAAAAAGGAAAATGTCATGAAAACGGGCTTTAAGTGGACAATGTAAACCATCTTAGAATGTGTGCATCAGAGCAGAAGTTCCAAAACTATATTTAAGGATTGGCACACTACACATGTAATTGTTAATAAGAATAATTTCTTATAAAAATTACACCTGCTTGAAACCGACAAAATGCTTTTTGTGATGTAATTGTTTTTGTTTTCGGTATCAATTGGTATCTTTAGAGTAAATCGGCTTTAGTGAATATTCCATTCGAAGACAGCGTATTTAAATATAATGTATTTTATGTTAACGTTTTGGCATACACAAAAATGCATGCAATCTCTTTTAAACAATACTTTGTACTCTAATGCTTAGCAATCGAGTAGCGCATTTGGTAAAAAGCAAATAAAGGATTTAATTTTTTGGTATGATTCCTTACAGTGTAAGTGGAATCAGTATTTATAGGGTTTTCGTGAATTTTTTATATTTACATCTTTAAAATACTACGTTGTTGCCTCTGCTTTATATCTTATAAAGGGATTACGAAATTAAGATACTTTTTTTTGTTTGGTATGTTATATGAAATAATAATTATATCAACGTATTACTTTGAAAAAAAGGCGAAGTTCTACTTTGATCTTTATTCAAACTGCAAACGTGTAATTCAACAGAGTTCCATTAAAACTGTGACTGTAACATATTGAGTCCAATCTTTAAACGTGTACCCATCTTTAATCTAACGTTTATAATATATACCTCATATTAGTAACACTAGTCCACGGATGATAAATCGGATATCGTTTGTCTTGAAAGGAAAGAACACCTGGAGTATTATTTTTCATATATTAGAAACGATTCGTGTATCCTCCTTCGCAAGCAAAGCATTCAGCCAAACAATGTAATGGTAGTCGCTATATCTGCTTATATGTTAACTCAAGCGGTAAAGTGAACGCTAACCTAAATGGGCGAATGTTCTAAATTCAGGAAATGTGATACCACTGGAGGTATTTATTGTCGACAAACACGTATGTACATCCAAATTTATAAGTGGACGCTAAAAAGCGCGTATTTGATAGTTTATCTACAATTTACACTCTCCATATGCGACCGATATTTAAATTACAATGATGAAAGCGGGGCTCAAGTCGATCTAAACGTTCTGTGAACGATGACATCACGTATTACTGTCAGTAGTATGGAGCTTTTTAGCTATAAAAGTATTAACTGTTACTGTTCTTTAAATGTTAGGTAATAACGTAATATTGTTATTGACAAGTTGATGAACCTTATATTTAACTATTGTATTGTTTCACTGTATAAAGCACAGTGTACATTCCTACCTTTGTTTGTAGTTTCGAATTTAATTAAAAACACAACAGTTTAAATAGCGCACGGTAACGTGTGCTTATGCACATACATCAAATACAGACGAGATATTTAATAAACAGGAAGTATATATGTTTGTGTTTTTATTTTCAATATACATAACTTCCCTGTAAATGTATTTGTCATATTATTACATAAGTAAATCGAACGTCCCTAAATGTTTGTGAACTACATTGTTATCATATCGCAATACCCATTGTGTGATATACTTAACACTTCATAGCTGAATTAATTGTCATTGTTATTTTCTGATTTGAATAAAAGATGAAACATAAATGGCAAGCTCGGTGTAGAGCAATATGTATTTTCCCACACATGTTTAATTTGGTCAAGCGCTCATTTCATTTCTGATTTCGTTTTGTGTACTGTGCCCATTAAGAATTTGATAAGTGCGATTGAAACTCACAATTACAACAATAATGTTTAAATTTCCCATGTGAGACGGTGTTGGTGTAAGGGAGATAAGGGTATGAAAGAATCGAATCGCCTCTAAAGTTGATATGTCTGTCTTTCTGTCATGCAACTTGTTCGGACTTCAACTTACATGGATGCATTAAAGGATTTGAAAATAACTAAAAAATGTATAATATAAGACAGTCACAAACTAAAAATGTCATATCCATAAACAAGTTTTCAAATAGCAATGATCACCTATGCGAGATGATGCGTTGTGATAAAACACAACCACAAGGCTACTTTCAAGGTAATGGTAAAATTCAGATGAAGGTCAAAATCAGCACTTATTTATCAAAAAAGATCTTGCGCATAATATAACTTCATCATGCATTGAAGACTATCAGAATAAGATTTGGGTTATTTGGAAGAATTTTTTATCTCCATGAGTCGGAGTTGTTTAATATAATAAACATAATGCTATCTTCAAAATCATGGTCATTATAAATAGCATTTTTTGTATAAGGAAAGCTTGTTCGTTCTATAACCTCCATTCACTGATGTATACCGAAATAAAATTGCAAGAAAATCACGAACCACACCGTTACATAGAAAGCCATATTTTAACAAAAAAGGTCAAAATACAATAATGAATGTTAAGCACCTGCATCAGTGTCAAAGCGATATATGGAGGTAACCTGGTATAAATCACGGTCAGTAATAGCTCTACTTCATGTTGTAGCAGAAGCGTGTTAATTGGGCTGGTGGTACTTTACTTACTTTAATTGGTTCTAGTATATTATAAAACCTTAAAATGTTAACTATTAAATTGTTTTTACTTAACAGAAAATGAGTATTTGCTTATTAAATAGGAAGCGTATTCGAACAACAAGAATGTTGCTAAATAAGCATTTTAAATAAGCTTTATCATTGATATTATTATGGTATTTGGCAGAACTGGTACTAGAACGTCGATAACGGCACATCATTTTGTCTTTACTCGGCATTTGAATAGCCTTTATCAGAAAAAACATCAATTTAATTGTATTACTGTGTAAAGAAAGGTATGATATAAGTACATATATAGATGTGCAAGTAGATGTATAAAACCAATAATTTGGAAAAATACAAAAACAACTTAAATATATCGGCTAAATATTTTTTTTTATTTTTTATAGTTACTATTTTGCAAAAAGTGTACGTAACATTTTAAGGGATAATTGCTTGTCTTGTTAGAACTCCAAATGCTTTGAATTAAACGTTAAAAGTTAAACACGGCCTAACCATGTGCATGTTTAATAGTGTGTAGTATATGTAATCTTAAATTTTTAAAGACAAGTGTTCACTTGACTTGCGAACGACAACGACATCCTCTATGATTTAGTTGTTTGAGTCTCATTGTGTAGATATTTATCAGTATTCGCTGTTATACATGGTTCAAAGGTTTAGTTAAGACTGTTAACACTACTTAAAAATGATGTTGTGTATGTCGGTTGTAGAATTTATCAAAGCAACGGCTTATTTATTTATTAACCTGTTTTCTGAATGATGATGATGTTGATGATGATGATGAAGATGATGATGATGATGATGATGATGATGATGATGATGATGAAGAAGAAGAAAAAGAAGAAGAAGATGATGATGATGATGATGATGATGAGGAGGAGGAGGAGGAGGAGGAGGAGGAGGATGCTTTGCACGTTACATGAATTGTACAAAGTCAGCAAATATTGTGTTGCATGGATAAATGGGGTACGGAAGGCTGCTTGAACAATAAGATTTGGATGGGAAACACACGAAATTACCGTTATAAAACGATTCACGGCTTATAATTATATAGTATTGCTATAGGCTCTGTTGTGTCGTATGTGTACATATAATGTCTCAACAAATTATGATTATTGTTTTAAGTTTGCGCAAACATTGTGTCCGTATTTGATTGTGATTACTGTAATATTTAAATAATAATCCCTGTTAACAATCAGGGCATCCGCGGTAAACAGATTAGACGGGCGGTTACTCAAACGCAACACGTCCCAAACTGGGACAGACGACACTTGCGAATTCGTGCGTTGAGTGTGTAGAAAATCTTGCATATGTGCTCGACTGAGGAACCATGAGAACGTCCGGCATAATGACAGCGCCAAAAGTAGTTATGGCACTATTTCAATGCATTGACTTATTGTTTTAAAGGTGTCTACGCCGGAAATGTAAATATATATCTGTCAAAGACGTCTAATAAACTTGGTAAATTTGAAGGAAACGTTGGAAGCATATACATTAGGGTGCTCTCCAAAAACTTAAAAGTATCATGATATTTTTCTCCAACCATCCATTTCATGACACAAGTTAGAGAAATTTTGAGAATGTTGAGAATTTAGTAATTGGATTTATTGAATATAACATATTTTGTATTTATATCACACTACAATTTGTTTCAGGGTTATTGACTTCTTAATTGAGTTGGTTACTTATATATTCACATATAAACATGTACATCTTGTTTTTTTATAGAATGTATATATGTTTTGTATAGATTTGTGTTTAAGTATTTACGTTCAAAGATAAAATGAATATGAAAAAGGAACATTATCTATCAAATGTAAGTCATATATCGTGCATTGGCGCCACCTCATGTTCTTACCCCCCCCCCAACCTCTTTGACATTGACTCGATCTCTTTTGGAAAAATACAAAATTCGTTAATAGATCTGCAAGATGTCAATGTGTCTGTGCATGCAGCAACTAGTTGATGTGAACCCAATCGTTTGATGTCGTTTCGCGAATTAATCGGGTGGAATTTTGGCTCGTCACACAGGCACACTACATTCATTGCTTTCAAAATCTCCACCATGTTGCAACTTATTAAAGGTCCTTAGGTTTCCAAATGGGCTTTGGTTGTATGTTTTTGGTACATGTGTGGATACATAAATCTTCGCTGAATCGCAATACATTGCCCGATTTTAAAAATATTACGAAATATGTTGTAAAAACATAAAAAGCTACTCACCCTTGAAGAATTATCCGTGAAATTTTAAAACATCCGGTCCTCAGCGTTACCTGGGAAATAACATTGGCTATATATAATAATCGCAAAAAAAGAGTGGCGCCAATGATTAACGACCGTGCTTGTTATATTCTTCAAAACGATATATTTTCCCAGCTGCCATAACAATACCCTGCATTGTTGAAGCTGCCTTTTCCATGCCCGGGTAACACGTGACGTCATGTCGCGCCCCATAAGCACGCACGTTCTTAGACAACGCTCTTAAACCGTCGCAGTCGGTTGTATACATTACGGAGACGGATGTCTGAGATTTGAGAGCAACACATTTGCGAGAAAAATCCCTTTCCGATGTGTTTGATTCTGAGTTTGTAGAAATGCCCACATTTGCATATCCGCTCACAGAGCCGCTGTCTGTCGTTTGAACTAAAGGTGGTGTATTGGTAGTTTTAACTGTTACATATGTTCTTCTTTCTACGCTGAAATTGACAGGGCACGTTATGGTGGAATGGCTTTGCTTGACATGCATTTTTTTATAAATGCAAAACTCAATAAATGAATAAAGCATTCCTTTCATCGCAATTAGCTTGGTTTTTAATGAAAACCTGTTGTATTGTGGCCTTTTGCAAACATGCGGTCTTAACGATTACTTTAATGACCTATGAGCGTTGAATAAAGTACTTCTAATTATCTCATGCATTTGTTTTGAATCTGATTAAAGTTTTGTTCAAGCCGACATCCTTCGTATCCGATGGTGATCATCGTAGACGTTCGTGATCACTGGTACAGTTCCGTAAATATTCAGATTTCTTTAGGATCTTGCCTGGTGCGTACGTCGTTAGCGAAACGGACGTCACAAGAAACCCCAAACATAGCCAAATTAAAATAGTATTGTGTCCATAGCATCCAGACGGTGGTCTCACATGCACATGTGAGATTAAACGGCCGTGCTTACAAACAATTAATTTAAACTTTACAGCTACTTTTTTCAGCACCAAATAAAGCGGAAGTATCAGCATCCACAGCGCAGCATTATTGCCGGTCTGCTGGATAAATACTTTAGTGCTTAATTTCTTTTTATTTCATATCGTTTGAATGTTTTATTCATTTACATGTTACACCAAGATAGCGATCATGGTGTGCACATATCGCGTGTAAATGTCCGAATTTGGCCAAGTTTAAGACCATTATTATTTAGGTATTACAGAAAAAGGGTATGTACATATGTTTCATTCACTAACAATGCACGATAGAAAAACTCACCATTTGGTTCAGATCTATATCCGTGCCAATGGAAAATGCTGCACTAATATTGACTTTGTCATAAACTACTTCCTCGAAAGAAGTCGACCTTCTGACGTCACGGTTTCTTACGTCTGTTCTATAAACGATCACGCTGCCATCGTTACAAGAGGTCTAGTCGTTCATAATATTTAAGTGAACTATTAATTTCAAGCACTACATCCGAGAAAAGAGACAGAAGATCATCGAAGTCAACCAACGGGAGGTTTAAACAACGTGATAAAATAGCTTTCCTTGAATTGTTTTCATATTCTTTAATATTGACTTTAAATCAATTGTTTCGCTGTTTCATTTGACGAAGTTGTGATCAAAGCTTGAGTGTTAGTTTCTACTTTATAGCAATGTTTGGACTTGGACTGATACCATAGCCATAACCTCCCGGCGCGCAAGAACCGAGACCAAACTTAGCAGCGTGCGCGTGAACATCATAACAACCCAGCCCGCCACTCAGCTCTGTTGACCTGAACGCCGGAAACATCGCCGGAGAACCCCCAGGTTGACGCGTACGAAGTTTGGAAACAGCTCGATGTCAACCGCGCAGCTTAAGGGAAAATAAGCAACGTAACCCCCTTGAAGGAGATTTTTCAATACATAGATGATTTACAATAATGCCAATGAGTTTTAAAAAGTATATCGTTTACGTATATGTGTGTTTAAGACTATCGGCCTATGGCAATTCATGATTTACAAATAAGATCTTGTATCGACTAATTAGCGAAGTTTAAAATAATTGCAGGGATGAACACATTAAATACAAATTGTTTACCAGACTTATTTCAATTGTTAGAAATTTGAATTGACCATTAAATTATTATAATTCGTGCTATTACAGTTAGTATGCGCAAAATAAATGTTGTTACGTAACATGAAGGCTTGAGCAATCGTTTTTAATGCGGGCACTTCACTCTTGAATGAACGGAAAGTCGACGCGCTTAGGCATTATTTCCGCATTTATTACATATATCAGTAGTGTAAAGCAATCATAAAGATTAACTGAAGTGAATTAAGTTGAAATTTAGTGAAAGCAGAATAACAACTCACTAGTCCAGCGTTATGTCAAATAATATGGCCATACAACTACGCGCCTTAATGTCGAAATTATCTGCAATGAAACGTTCTCTCCATGTATATGAAATGAAGGATCATTTAATACGAATAATCACTTCACAACAAAGCATGTATTATCAATTTATCACATATATTATGTCTGAAGTAACGTGATATATACAAGACAATGCCATAAATGCATATATGCGTGAACGTCCCACATTAATACCATAATTATAGGTAAAACACAGTAATACGACGTTAATGATTAGATTATTTTCGTGATGATTCGATATACACACGACGCTGTCGATAATGGCCTTTGATGGTGACCTTGTTAACTGAATAAACATGCAACATACACAAATGGCCAAAGCTGAGATGACTGCATTGAAACGATCAAATACAAACAGAGGGTGTGTTCAAACGGTTTGATTAAAACAGCGCTTAAGTCATCCACATGTTTTGATACATTTGTTTCAAACTCTTCCATATATAAAGAGGTATTGTGCAAAATTCGACTATATCAAACGTACATCATTGTTAGTTCCATTAAGATTTGTCTGAAATCAAATTTGCTTTTGAAATGTTTTGTAAAAAAACTGTTCACTTAAAATTTTCTTAGTGAGTCTCACTAGTAATATAATAACAAACCTTCCAGAGAAAAGGATTCTTCAACTACATCAACTAGTTTCATAAGTGCATGCCCATACACGACCAATAACCAACTAGCCCAGATACCCCTCGCTCAGTTGTACTGTCATGGTAACCATGTCTGTGAGTTTGACAGTACTTCCGCCAGGTCACTTCCGTCTTGCAAAGATACATGCGCGCCGTGGGCGTGGCCGTCTTGTTGACTCCGCGTCGTCATCTTGGTCTCTGAAAACATGCAAATAGGTTCATCAATATAGTATTAAACACAATGCTTAATATCGTAAGTACAAACTATTATTTTACACGCATTAAACAAATGTGTGGTATTATGGCTTGTAATGT
>NW_026273380.1:70000-165569 GCF_020536995.1 Dreissena polymorpha | reverse complement strand
TACACGGTCAACCAGAATGCCTTTGAATTAAGTCGGAGGAAAGCAATTTAGCCCTTATTCGGCATATAAGGGTGGGGGTCAACTTGAAAAACGACTATTCAAGGTCAAAATAATCTGAAATCATGCAATTAATGCACTTATATCGCTCTTTTTGCTAAGAAATGACCAAAAATCAGCTTTCACAGTCATATTTTGCACTTGCAGATGATATTTCATTTTACCTAAAGTTAGTTTAGGTCACAATATACTAAAAGATTTCCTACACAAATTCAATGTGAAAGCAATAACTTTAACAAAAAAAAAGTCAAACTTTTGCGCATATAGACATCCCATAACCATACCTTTTCTTAAAGAGCATTCCAAGCCGCAATGATTTAAACAATAAAAATGGGGGGTCATACGTTGTGCAAGAAAGAATTCGACGCGAATCAGCGGTCACTGTTTTATGGCCATCTATTATCCGGCTTCGTACCAGTTGAGAAGGGTTTCCCGCCATCTGTCAAAGTTCATGTAGTCTCCAACCTTCAAGCAAAAGAGTGCATTTCTGTAAACATCAATGTTTCCCTACCCACATGCACAAAGAAAATTCTAAAAAAAGCCATGGCAAGTGCCCCTACAGAGAATTGTGTCTTCTTATAAATGATGTCATGTTTTTAGAGAGTATAGCATTGCACTCCAAAATATTTTAGTATATTGTAACCTAAAGGAGAAATTTATTTGATTTTAAATGTGTTTTTCTTGCATATTATTATCTTCCTATGCATATTGCAGCAAAATATTAAGTTGGCTGGATTATCTGCCCATTTTGCCATTTTATATCCTATTTCACACGCGGGGTGTTTTCGGTCCGAAGAAGGCAATTTTTTGGCCCCTGTTAAGCTTAAATGTCCCTTTAAGATTTTAAAGTTGTTGTGTTCAATATATGCACACAAAATACCAAAACAAACCCAAATGGACAGGCACGTGGGGCTTATGCGGGGTGGGAAAGAATGAATTTGTTAGATATTTTCACTCAAAGCAATTTGATAATGCCTTTTTTGTTTCTTTTTTTTTTTTAAATCACCCCAAAAATGTCAATTTCAAAGCAAACAAAATCCAATTTCATCACAGACAATAAGCAAATTGGTGAAATGAGAGATCAAAGATACTTTGAAGTGTAGAATCCATAAGCTTCCAATAACTTGTTGTTTCGCACCAATAAAAGTGTGAAATCTTGAAAGCGCCTTGTTGCTCGGAGCCAATTTGTTTACCAGCTGCCAATTATATATTCTAGCATATAATGTCATGGGTGTCTTTAAACTGAAGAAGATGGTCAATATTCACTGCCAGCTCTCATTAAGAGGTCAAAGAGAATACAAATTTTCATATTTTGGGCACCAAAATAAGTACTTTGACTATTTTGATGGTCGGCAATCTTGGTCAAAATGGCGCTTCATAACCGAGCCAAGTCAAAAATGCCATTTTGGTGGGTTTTTAGAATGAAGGAAGGTTAAAATGAACAAGACACACACATGTAGGAAAGATTATACGCTTAGAAATGAGGTTTCATGTTTGTAACAGGGCAGAAAGGCAGTTCAGATCAATGCCAAGCTTCCCTGAAAGGGGTTTCTGGTACTTCTTTTGGGGACACAGCTTCCCGCAGACAGAATTCTCACCACAGCAAATATCATTGAGCCATGTCACCTTGTATGCAAAGACAAGAGAATAAGGTCAATACTCCCTTAAATCACTGAACGAGAGAAAGCATGTACCAAATATAAAAAAACAAAACTGGTTGCTGAGAAATGCCAAATTTTGGCAAAAAGATCCCTCTAAGGTAAATGATGAAGGGGACACTTGCTACACAATCACTATGTTTACGTCGGACGCCAACATCCTTTCAAGCCTGGACCACTGACTGTAAGCCTATTGTGAGGAAACAATACCAAACACAAGCTAATTGTAGGGTTTTGCAAGTAGCATATCAACTCAGATGTACTGCATACATGCTAGGAGCAAGGATAAACCTGTTAAGTGCCAACTTCTGCTGCCAACAAGCACGAGCTTTACTTGTCAGGACACGGAGCTATCAATACAACTGCACGGGAATTGCACGACGGCAAGGATTTGAGTGACCACCAAACCATATTATGACAGTATTTTACACCTTAAACATCATAACTATGCTTATTTGCTTGTGTACATGATAATAATTTAGTATTATTACCTGTTTGCCATCAACAACCCTTCTCCAGTTGCCCTCGGCTAAGTCCCAGACATTTCCCTACCTAAAAAGGTCAAACTACCCAATAAAAATAGGTATAAAATGAAAAAAAGAAATGCATTTATGTATTTTATGTGTATTTCTATGAATAATAGCAAGTGATAAAGCTTGTTATGTTCATGATTGAACTAAATATGAAAGCTGGCTCAGTTAAGCGTTCTGCTGCACTGTCCAAACTGTAAAAATGTCCTGCCATTTCATGTCGGGTGAAATGGGGCTCTGTTTGAATGTTCATGCTTTACGCACAAGCTATTGTTGCGTTACTGGATCACGGAGTCCCTGGCGTTGAATTCTGACTTCATGTTGCACATTAACGCTACCACGGTCAACCAGAATGCCTTTGAATTTAAGTCGGAAAGCAATTTAGCCCTTATTCGGCTATATAAGGGTGGGGGTCAACTTGAAAAACGACTATTCAAGGTCAAATAATCTGAAATCATGCATTTAATGCACTTATATTCTTCTCTTTTGCTAAGAAATGACCAAAATCAGCTTTCACAGTCATATTTTGCACTTGCAGATGATATTTCATTTTTACCTAAAGTTAGTTTAGGTCACAATATACTAAAAGATTTCCTACACAAATTCAATGTGAAAGCAATAACTTTAACAAAAAATAAAGTCAAACTTTTGCGCATAGACATCCCCATAACCATACCTTTTCTTAAAGAGCATTCCAAGCCGCAATGATTTAAACAATAAAATGGGGGGTCATACGTTATGCAAGAAAGAATTCGACGCGAATCAGCGGTCACTGTTTTATGGCCATCTATTATCCGGCTTCGTACCAGTTGAGAAGGGTTTCCCGCCATCTGTCAAAGTCTCATGTAGTCTCCAACCTTCAAGCAAAAGAGTGCATTTCTGTTAAACATCAATGTTTTTCCCTACCACATGCACAAAGAAACATTCTAAAATAAAGCCATGGCAAGTGCCCCTACAGAGAATTGTGTCTTCTTATAAATGATGTTCATGTTTTTAGAGAGTATAGCATTGCACTCCAAAATATTTAGTATATTGTAACCTAAAGGAGAAATTTTTTCTGATTTAAATGTGTTTTTCTTGCATATTATTATCTTCCTATGCATATTGCAGCAAAATATTAAGTTTGGCTGGATTATCTGCCCATTTTGCCATTTTATATCATATTTTCACACGCGGGTGTTTTCGGTCCGAAGAAGGCAATTTTTGGCCTGTTAAAGCTTAAATGTCCCTTTAAGATTTAAAGTTGTTGTGTTCAATATATGCAACAAAATACCAAAACAAACCAAATGGACAGGCACGTGGGGCTTATGCGGGGTGGGGAAAGAATGAATTTGTTAGATATTTTCACTCAAAGCAATTTTGATAATGCCTTTTTGTTCTTTTTTTTTTTAAATCACCCCAAAAATGTCAATTTCAAAGCAAAAAAAATCCAATTTCATCACAGACAATAAGCAAATTGGTGAAAATGAGAGATCAAAGATACTTTGAAGTGTAGAAATCCATAAGCTTCCAATAACTTGTTGTTTCGCACCAATAAAAGTGTGAAATCTTGAAAGCGCCTTGTTGCTCGGAGCCAATTTGTTTACCAGCTGCCAATTATATATTCTAGCATATAATGTCATGGGTGTCTTTAAACTGAAGAAGATGGTCAATATTCACTGCCAGCTCTCATTAAGAGGTAAAGAGAATACAAAATTTCATATTTTGGGCACAAAATAAGTACTTTTGACTATTTTGATGGTGGCAATCTGGTCAAAATGGCGCTTCATAACCGAGCCAAAGTCAAAAATGCTCATTTTGGGGGTTTAGAATGGAAGGAAAGGTTAAAATGAACAAGACACACACATGTAGGAAAGCATTATAAGCTTAGAAATGAGGTTTCATGTTGTAACAGGGGCAGAAGGCAGTTCAGATCAATGCAAGCTTCCTGAAAGGGGTTTCTGGTACTTCTTTTGGGGACACAGCTTCCCGCAGAATTCTCAACACAGCAAATATCATTGATCCATGTCACCTTGTATGCAAAGACAAGCGAATAAGGTCAATACTTCCCTTAAATCACTGAATGAGAGAAGCATGTACCAAATAAAAAACAAAACTGGTTGCTGAAATGCCAAATTTTGGCAAAAAGATCCCTCTAAGGTAAATGATGAAGGGGACACTTGCTACAACAATCCTATGTTTAAGTCGGACGCCACATCCTTTCAAGCCGGGGACCATGACTGTAAGCATATTGTGAGGAAACAATACCAAACACAAGCTAATTGTAGGGTTGCAAGTAGCATATCAACTCAGATGTACTGCATACATGCTTAGGAGCAAGGATAAACCTGTTAAGTGCCAACTTCTGCTGCCAACAAAGCACGAGCTTTACTTGTCAGGACACGGAGCTATCAATACAAACTGCACGGGGAATTGCACGACGGCAAGGATTTGAGTGACCACAAACCATATTATGACAGTATTTTACACCTTAAACATCATAACTATGCTTATTTGCTTGTTGTACATGATAATAATTTAGTATTATTACCTGTTTTGCCATCAACAACCCTTCTCCAGTTGCCCCTCGGCTAAGTCCCAGACATTTCCCTACCTAAAAAGGTCAAATACCCAATAAAAATAGGTATAAAATGAAAAAAGAAATGCATTTATGTATTTTATGTGTATTTCTATGAATAATAGCAAGTGATAAAGCTTGTTATGTTCATGATTGAACTAAATATGAAAGCTTGGCTCAGTTAAGCGTCTGCTGCACTGTCCAAACTGTAAAAAGTCTGCCATTTCATGTCGGTGTGAAATGGGGCTCTGTTTGAATGTTCATGCTTTACGCACAAGCTATTGTTGCGTTACTGGATCACGGAGTCCCTGGCGTTGAATTCTGACTTCATGTTGCACATTAACGCTACACGGTCAACCAGAATGCCTTTGAATTTAAGTCGGAAAGCAATTTAGCCCTTATTCGGCTATATAAGGGTGGGGGTCAACTTGAAAAACGACTATTCAAGGTCAAATAATCTGAAATCATGCATTTAATGCACTTATATTCTTCTCTTTTGCTAAGAAATGACCAAAAATCAGCTTTCACAGTCATATTTTGCACTTGCAGATGATATTTCATTTTTACCTAAAGTTAGTTTAGGTCACAATATACTAAAAGATTTCCTACACAAATTCAATGTGAAAGCAATAACTTTAACAAAAAATAAAGTCAAACTTTTGCGCATAGACATCCCCATAACCATACCTTTTCTTAAAGAGCATTCCAAGCCGCAATGATTTAAACAATAAAAATGGGGGGTCATACGTTAGTGCAAGAAAGAATTCGACGCGAATCAGCGGTCACTGTTTTATGGCCATCTATTATCCGGCTTCGTACCAGTTGAGAAGGGTTTCCCGCCATCTGTCAAAGTCTCATGTAGTCTCCAACCTTCAAGCAAAAGAGTGCATTTCTGTTAAACATCAATGTTTTCCCTACCACATGCACAAAGAAAACATTCTAAAATAAAGCCATGGCAAGTGCCCCTACAGAGAATTGTGTCTTCTTATAAATGATGTTCATGTTTTTAGAGAGTATAGCATTGCACTCCAAAATATTTTAGTATATTGTAACCTAAAGGAGAAATTTTTTCTGATTTAAATGTGTTTTTCTTGCATATTATTATCTTCCTATGCATATTGCAGCAAAATATTAAGTTTGGCTGGATTATCTGCCCATTTTGCCATTTTATATCATATTTTCACACGCGGGTGTTTTCGGTCCGAAGAAGGCAATTTTTGGCCTGTTAAAGCTTAAATGTCCCTTTAAGATTTAAAGTTGTTGTGTTCAATATATGCAACAAAATACCAAAACAAACCAAATGGACAGGCACGTGGGGCTTATGCGGGGTGGGGAAAGAATGAATTTGTTAGATATTTTCACTCAAAGCAATTTTGATAATGCCTTTTTTGTTCTTTTTTTTTTTAAATCACCCCAAAAATGTCAATTTCAAAGCAAAAAAAATCCAATTTCATCACAGACAATAAGCAAATTGGTGAAAATGAGAGATCAAAGATACTTTGAAGTGTAGAAATCCATAAGCTTCCAATAACTTGTTGTTTCGCACCAATAAAAGTGTGAAATCTTGAAAGCGCCTTGTTGCTCGGAGCCAATTTGTTTACCAGCTGCCAATTATATATTCTAGCATATAATGTCATGGGTGTCTTTAAACTGAAGAAGATGGTCAATATTCACTGCCAGCTCTCATTAAGAGGTTAAAGAGAATACAAAATTTCATATTTTGGGCACAAAATAAGTACTTTTGACTATTTTGATGGTGGCAATCTGGTCAAAATGGCGCTTCATAACCGAGCCAAAGTCAAAAATGCTCATTTTGGGGGTTTAGAATGGAAGGAAAGGTTAAAATGAACAAGACACACACATGTAGGAAAGCATTATAAGCTTAGAAATGAGGTTTCATGTTGTAACAGGGGCAGAAAGGCAGTTCAGATCAATGCAAGCTTCCTGAAAGGGGTTTCTGGTACTTCTTTTGGGGACACAGCTTCCCGCAGAATTCTCAACACAGCAAATATCATTGATCCATGTCACCTTTGTATGCAAAGACAAGCGAATAAGGTCAATACTTCCCTTAAATCACTGAATGAGAGAAGCATGTACCAAATAAAAAACAAAACTGGTTGCTGAAATGCCAAATTTTGGCAAAAAGATCCCTCTAAGGTAAATGATGAAGGGGACACTTGCTACAACAATCCTATGTTTAAGTCGGACGCCACATCCTTTCAAGCCGGGACCATGACTGTAAGCATATTGTGAGGAAACAATACCAAACACAAGCTAATTGTAGGGTTGCAAGTAGCATATCAACTCAGATGTACTGCATACATGCTTAGGAGCAAGGATAAACCTGTTAAGTGCCAACTTCTGCTGCCAACAAAGCACGAGCTTTACTTGTCAGGACACGGAGCTATCAATACAAACTGCACGGGGAATTGCACGACGGCAAGGATTTGAGTGACCACAAACCATATTATGACAGTATTTTACACCTTAAACATCATAACTATGCTTATTTGCTTGTGTACATGATAATAATTTAGTATTATTACCTGTTTTGCCATCAACAACCCTTCTCCAGTTGCCCTCGGCTAAGTCCCAGACATTTCCCTACCTAAAAAGGTCAAAATACCCAATAAAAATAGGTATAAAATGAAAAAAGAAAATGCATTTATGTATTTTATGTGTATTTCTATGAATAATAGCAAGTGATAAAGCTTGTTATGTTCATGATTGAACTAAATATGAAAGCTGGCTCAGTTAAGCGTCTGCTGCACTGTCCAAACTGTAAAAATGTCCGCCATTTCATGTCGGTGAAATGGGGCTCTGTTTGAATGTTCATGCTTTACGCACAAGCTATTGTTGCGTTACTGGATCACGGAGTCCCTGGCGTTGAATTCTGACTTCATGTTGCACATTAACGCTACACGGTCAACCAGAATGCCTTTGAATTTAAGTCGGAAAGCAATTTAGCCCTTATTCGGCTATATAAGGGTGGGGGTCAACTTGAAAAACGACTATTCAAGGTCAAATAATCTGAAATCATGCATTTAATGCACTTATATTCTTCTCTTTTGCTAAGAAATGACCAAAAATCAGCTTTCACAGTCATATTTTGCACTTGCAGATGATATTTCATTTTTACCTAAAGTTAGTTTAGGTCACAATATACTAAAAGATTTCCTACACAAATTCAATGTGAAAGCAATAACTTTAACAAAAAATAAAGTCAAACTTTTGCGCATAGACATCCCCATAACCATACCTTTTCTTAAAGAGCATTCCAAGCCGCAATGATTTAAACAATAAAAATGGGGGGTCATACGTTGTGCAAGAAAGAATTCGACGCGAATCAGCTGGTCACTGTTTTATGGCCATCTATTATCCGGCTTCGTACCAGTTGAGAAGGGTTTCCCGCCATCTGTCAAAGTCTCATGTAGTCTCCAACCTTCAAGCAAAAGAGTGCATTTCTGTTAAACATCAATGTTTTCCCTACCACATGCACAAAGAAACATTCTAAAATAAAGCCATGGCAAGTGCCCCTACAGAGAATTGTGTCTTCTTATAAATGATGTTCATGTTTTTAGAGAGTATAGCATTGCACTCCAAAATATTTTAGTATATTGTAACCTAAAGGAGAAATTTTTTCTGATTTAAATGTGTTTTTCTTGCATATTATTATCTTCCTATGCATATTGCAGCAAAATATTAAGTTTGGCTGGATTATCTGCCCATTTTGCCATTTTATATCATATTTTCACACGCGGGTGTTTTCGGTCCGAAGAAGGCAATTTTTGGCCTGTTAAAGCTTAAATGTCCCTTTAAGATTTAAAGTTGTTGTGTTCAATATATGCAACAAAATACCAAAACAAACCAAATGGACAGGCACGTGGGGCTTATGCGGGGTGGGGAAAGAATGAATTTGTTAGATATTTTCACTCAAAGCAATTTTGATAATGCCTTTTTTGTTCTTTTTTTTTTTAAATCACCCCAAAAATGTCAATTTCAAAGCAAAAAAAAATCCAATTTCATCACAGACAATAAGCAAATTGGTGAAAATGAGAGATCAAAGATACTTTGAAGTGTAGAAATCCATAAGCTTCCAATAACTTGTTGTTTCGCACCAATAAAAGTGTGAAATCTTGAAAGCGCCTTGTTGCTCGGAGCCAATTTGTTTACCAGCTGCCAATTATATATTCTAGCATATAATGTCATGGGTGTCTTTAAACTGAAGAAGATGGTCAATATTCACTGCCAGCTCTCATTAAGAGGTTCAAAGAGAATACAAAATTTCATATTTTGGGCACAAAATAAGTACTTTTGACTATTTTGATGGTGGCAATCTGGTCAAAATGGCGCTTCATAACCGAGCCAAAGTCAAAAATGCTCATTTTGGGGGTTTAGAATGGAAGGAAAGGTTAAAATGAACAAGACACACACATGTAGGAAAGCATTATAAGCTTAGAAATGAGGTTTCATGTTGTAACAGGGGCAGAAAGGCAGTTCAGATCAATGCAAGCTTCCTGAAAGGGGTTTCTGGTACTTCTTTTGGGGACACAGCTTCCCGCAGAATTCTCAACACAGCAAATATCATTGATCCATGTCACCTTTGTATGCAAAGACAAGCGAATAAGGTCAATACTTCCCTTAAATCACTGAATGAGAGAAGCATGTACCAAATAAAAAACAAAACTGGTTGCTGAAATGCCAAATTTTGGCAAAAAGATCCCTCTAAGGTAAATGATGAAGGGGACACTTGCTACAACAATCCTATGTTTAAGTCGGACGCCACATCCTTTCAAGCCGGGACCATGACTGTAAGCATATTGTGAGGAAACAATACCAAACACAAGCTAATTGTAGGGTTGCAAGTAGCATATCAACTCAGATGTACTGCATACATGCTTAGGAGCAAGGATAAACCTGTTAAGTGCCAACTTCTGCTGCCAACAAAGCACGAGCTTTACTTGTCAGGACACGGAGCTATCAATACAAACTGCACGGGGAATTGCACGACGGCAAGGATTTGAGTGACCACAAACCATATTATGACAGTATTTTACACCTTAAACATCATAACTATGCTTATTTGCTTGTGTACATGATAATAATTTAGTATTATTACCTGTTTTGCCATCAACAACCCTTCTCCAGTTGCCCTCGGCTAAGTCCCAGACATTTCCCTACCTAAAAAGGTCAAAATACCCAATAAAAATAGGTATAAAATGAAAAAAGAAAATGCATTTATGTATTTTATGTGTATTTCTATGAATAATAGCAAGTGATAAAGCTTGTTATGTTCATGATTGAACTAAATATGAAAGCTGGCTCAGTTAAGCGTCTGCTGCACTGTCCAAACTGTAAAAATGTCCTGCCATTTCATGTCGGTGAAATGGGGCTCTGTTTGAATGTTCATGCTTTACGCACAAGCTATTGTTGCGTTACTGGATCACGGAGTCCCTGGCGTTGAATTCTGACTTCATGTTGCACATTAACGCTACACGGTCAACCAGAATGCCTTTGAATTTAAGTCGGAAAGCAATTTAGCCCTTATTCGGCTATATAAGGGTGGGGGTCAACTTGAAAAACGACTATTCAAGGTCAAATAATCTGAAATCATGCATTTAATGCACTTATATTCTTCTCTTTTGCTAAGAAATGACCAAAAATCAGCTTTCACAGTCATATTTTGCACTTGCAGATGATATTTCATTTTTACCTAAAGTTAGTTTAGGTCACAATATACTAAAAGATTTCCTACACAAATTCAATGTGAAAGCAATAACTTTAACAAAAAATAAAGTCAAACTTTTGCGCATAGACATCCCCATAACCATACCTTTTCTTAAAGAGCATTCCAAGCCGCAATGATTTAAACAATAAAAATGGGGGGTCATACGTTATGCAAGAAAGAATTCGACGCGAATCAGCTGGTCACTGTTTTATGGCCATCTATTATCCGGCTTCGTACCAGTTGAGAAGGGTTTCCCGCCATCTGTCAAAGTCTCATGTAGTCTCCAACCTTCAAGCAAAAGAGTGCATTTCTGTTAAACATCAATGTTTTCCCTACCACATGCACAAAGAAACATTCTAAAATAAAGCCATGGCAAGTGCCCCTACAGAGAATTGTGTCTTCTTATAAATGATGTTCATGTTTTTAGAGAGTATAGCATTGCACTCCAAAATATTTTAGTATATTGTAACCTAAAGGAGAAATTTATTCTGATTTAAATGTGTTTTTCTTGCATATTATTATCTTCCTATGCATATTGCAGCAAAATATTAAGTTTGGCTGGATTATCTGCCCATTTTGCCATTTTATATCATATTTTCACACGCGGGTGTTTTCGGTCCGAAGAAGGCAATTTTTGGCCTGTTAAAGCTTAAATGTCCCTTTAAGATTTAAAGTTGTTGTGTTCAATATATGCAACAAAATACCAAAACAAACCAAATGGACAGGCACGTGGGGCTTATGCGGGGTGGGGAAAGAATGAATTTGTTAGATATTTTCACTCAAAGCAATTTTGATAATGCCTTTTTTGTTCTTTTTTTTTTTAAATCACCCCAAAAATGTCAATTTCAAAGCAAAAAAAAATCCAATTTCATCACAGACAATAAGCAAATTGGTGAAAATGAGAGATCAAAGATACTTTGAAGTGTAGAAATCCATAAGCTTCCAATAACTTGTTGTTTCGCACCAATAAAAGTGTGAAATCTTGAAAGCGCCTTGTTGCTCGGAGCCAATTTGTTTACCAGCTGCCAATTATATATTCTAGCATATAATGTCATGGGTGTCTTTAAACTGAAGAAGATGGTCAATATTCACTGCCAGCTCTCATTAAGAGGTTCAAAGAGAATACAAAATTTCATATTTTGGGCACAAAATAAGTACTTTTGACTATTTTGATGGTGGCAATCTGGTCAAAATGGCGCTTCATAACCGAGCCAAAGTCAAAAATGCTCATTTTGGGGGTTTAGAATGGAAGGAAAGGTTAAAATGAACAAGACACACACATGTAGGAAAGCATTATAAGCTTAGAAATGAGGTTTCATGTTGTAACAGGGGCAGAAAGGCAGTTCAGATCAATGCAAGCTTCCTGAAAGGGGTTTCTGGTACTTCTTTTGGGGACACAGCTTCCCGCAGAATTCTCAACACAGCAAATATCATTGATCCATGTCACCTTTGTATGCAAAGACAAGCGAATAAGGTCAATACTTCCCTTAAATCACTGAATGAGAGAAGCATGTACCAAATAAAAAACAAAACTGGTTGCTGAAATGCCAAATTTTGGCAAAAAGATCCCTCTAAGGTAAATGATGAAGGGGACACTTGCTACAACAATCCTATGTTTAAGTCGGACGCCACATCCTTTCAAGCCGGGACCATGACTGTAAGCATATTGTGAGGAAACAATACCAAACACAAGCTAATTGTAGGGTTGCAAGTAGCATATCAACTCAGATGTACTGCATACATGCTTAGGAGCAAGGATAAACCTGTTAAGTGCCAACTTCTGCTGCCAACAAAGCACGAGCTTTACTTGTCAGGACACGGAGCTATCAATACAAACTGCACGGGGAATTGCACGACGGCAAGGATTTGAGTGACCACAAACCATATTATGACAGTATTTTACACCTTAAACATCATAACTATGCTTATTTGCTTGTGTACATGATAATAATTTAGTATTATTACCTGTTTTGCCATCAACAACCCTTCTCCAGTTGCCCTCGGCTAAGTCCCAGACATTTCCCTACCTAAAAAGGTCAAAATACCCAATAAAAATAGGTATAAAATGAAAAAAGAAAATGCATTTATGTATTTTATGTGTATTTCTATGAATAATAGCAAGTGATAAAGCTTGTTATGTTCATGATTGAACTAAATATGAAAGCTGGCTCAGTTAAGCGTCTGCTGCACTGTCCAAACTGTAAAAAAGTCTGCCATTTCATGTCGGTGAAATGGGGCTCTGTTTGAATGTTCATGCTTTACGCACAAGCTATTGTTGCGTTACTGGATCACGGAGTCCCTGGCGTTGAATTCTGACTTCATGTTGCACATTAACGCTACACGGTCAACCAGAATGCCTTTGAATTTAAGTCGGAAAGCAATTTAGCCCTTATTCGGCTATATAAGGGTGGGGGTCAACTTGAAAAACGACTATTCAAGGTCAAATAATCTGAAATCATGCATTTAATGCACTTATATTCTTCTCTTTTGCTAAGAAATGACCAAAAATCAGCTTTCACAGTCATATTTTGCACTTGCAGATGATATTTCATTTTTACCTAAAGTTAGTTTAGGTCACAATATACTAAAAGATTTCCTACACAAATTCAATGTGAAAGCAATAACTTTAACAAAAAATAAAGTCAAACTTTTGCGCATAGACATCCCCATAACCATACCTTTTCTTAAAGAGCATTCCAAGCCGCAATGATTTAAACAATAAAAATGGGGGGTCATACGTTATGCAAGAAAGAATTCGACGCGAATCAGTGGTCACTGTTTTATGGCCATCTATTATCCGGCTTCGTACCAGTTGAGAAGGGTTTCCCGCCATCTGTCAAAGTCTCATGTAGTCTCCAACCTTCAAGCAAAAGAGTGCATTTCTGTTAAACATCAATGTTTTCCCTACCACATGCACAAAGAAACATTCTAAAATAAAGCCATGGCAAGTGCCCCTACAGAGAATTGTGTCTTCTTATAAATGATGTTCATGTTTTTAGAGAGTATAGCATTGCACTCCAAAATATTTTAGTATATTGTAACCTAAAGGAGAAATTTATTCTGATTTAAATGTGTTTTTCTTGCATATTATTATCTTCCTATGCATATTGCAGCAAAATATTAAGTTTGGCTGGATTATCTGCCCATTTTGCCATTTTATATCATATTTTCACACGCGGGTGTTTTCGGTCCGAAGAAGGCAATTTTTGGCCTGTTAAAGCTTAAATGTCCCTTTAAGATTTAAAGTTGTTGTGTTCAATATATGCAACAAAATACCAAAACAAACCAAATGGACAGGCACGTGGGGCTTATGCGGGGTGGGGAAAGAATGAATTTGTTAGATATTTTCACTCAAAGCAATTTTGATAATGCCTTTTTTGTTCTTTTTTTTTTTAAATCACCCCAAAAATGTCAATTTCAAAGCAAAAAAAATCCAATTTCATCACAGACAATAAGCAAATTGGTGAAAATGAGAGATCAAAGATACTTTGAAGTGTAGAAATCCATAAGCTTCCAATAACTTGTTGTTTCGCACCAATAAAAGTGTGAAATCTTGAAAGCGCCTTGTTGCTCGGAGCCAATTTGTTTACCAGCTGCCAATTATATATTCTAGCATATAATGTCATGGGTGTCTTTAAACTGAAGAAGATGGTCAATATTCACTGCCAGCTCTCATTAAGAGGTCAAAGAGAATACAAAATTTCATATTTTGGGCACAAAATAAGTACTTTTGACTATTTTGATGGTGGCAATCTGGTCAAAATGGCGCTTCATAACCGAGCCAAAGTCAAAAATGCTCATTTTGGGGGTTTAGAATGGAAGGAAAGGTTAAAATGAACAAGACACACACATGTAGGAAAGCATTATAAGCTTAGAAATGAGGTTTCATGTTGTAACAGGGGCAGAAAGGCAGTTCAGATCAATGCAAGCTTCCTGAAAGGGGTTTCTGGTACTTCTTTTGGGGACACAGCTTCCCGCAGAATTCTCAACACAGCAAATATCATTGATCCATGTCACCTTTGTATGCAAAGACAAGCGAATAAGGTCAATACTTCCCTTAAATCACTGAATGAGAGAAGCATGTACCAAATAAAAAACAAAACTGGTTGCTGAAATGCCAAATTTTGGCAAAAAGATCCCTCTAAGGTAAATGATGAAGGGGACACTTGCTACAACAATCCTATGTTTAAGTCGGACGCCACATCCTTTCAAGCCGGGACCATGACTGTAAGCATATTGTGAGGAAACAATACCAAACACAAGCTAATTGTAGGGTTGCAAGTAGCATATCAACTCAGATGTACTGCATACATGCTTAGGAGCAAGGATAAACCTGTTAAGTGCCAACTTCTGCTGCCAACAAAGCACGAGCTTTACTTGTCAGGACACGGAGCTATCAATACAAACTGCACGGGGAATTGCACGACGGCAAGGATTTGAGTGACCACAAACCATATTATGACAGTATTTTACACCTTAAACATCATAACTATGCTTATTTGCTTGTGTACATGATAATAATTTAGTATTATTACCTGTTTTGCCATCAACAACCCTTCTCCAGTTGCCCTCGGCTAAGTCCCAGACATTTCCCTACCTAAAAAGGTCAAAATACCCAATAAAAATAGGTATAAAATGAAAAAAGAAAATGCATTTATGTATTTTATGTGTATTTCTATGAATAATAGCAAGTGATAAAGCTTGTTATGTTCATGATTGAACTAAATATGAAAGCTGGCTCAGTTAAGCGTCTGCTGCACTGTCCAAACTGTAAAAAGTCTGCCATTTCATGTCGGTGAAATGGGGCTCTGTTTGAATGTTCATGCTTTACGCACAAGCTATTGTTGCGTTACTGGATCACGGAGTCCCTGGCGTTGAATTCTGACTTCATGTTGCACATTAACGCTACACGGTCAACCAGAATGCCTTTGAATTTAAGTCGGAAAGCAATTTAGCCCTTATTCGGCTATATAAGGGTGGGGGTCAACTTGAAAAACGACTATTCAAGGTCAAATAATCTGAAATCATGCATTTAATGCACTTATATTCTTCTCTTTTGCTAAGAAATGACCAAAAATCAGCTTTCACAGTCATATTTTGCACTTGCAGATGATATTTCATTTTTACCTAAAGTTAGTTTAGGTCACAATATACTAAAAGATTTCCTACACAAATTCAATGTGAAAGCAATAACTTTAACAAAAAATAAAGTCAAACTTTTGCGCATAGACATCCCCATAACCATACCTTTTCTTAAAGAGCATTCCAAGCCGCAATGATTTAAACAATAAAAATGGGGGGTCATACGTTATGCAAGAAAGAATTCGACGCGAATCAGCGGTCACTGTTTTATGGCCATCTATTATCCGGCTTCGTACCAGTTGAGAAGGGTTTCCCGCCATCTGTCAAAGTCTCATGTAGTCTCCAACCTTCAAGCAAAAGAGTGCATTTCTGTTAAACATCAATGTTTTCCCTACCACATGCACAAAGAAACATTCTAAAATAAAGCCATGGCAAGTGCCCCTACAGAGAATTGTGTCTTCTTATAAATGATGTTCATGTTTTTAGAGAGTATAGCATTGCACTCCAAAATATTTTAGTATATTGTAACCTAAAGGAGAAATTTATTCTGATTTAAATGTGTTTTTCTTGCATATTATTATCTTCCTATGCATATTGCAGCAAAATATTAAGTTTGGCTGGATTATCTGCCCATTTTGCCATTTTATATCATATTTTCACACGCGGGTGTTTTCGGTCCGAAGAAGGCAATTTTTGGCCTGTTAAAGCTTAAATGTCCCTTTAAGATTTAAAGTTGTTGTGTTCAATATATGCAACAAAATACCAAAACAAACCAAATGGACAGGCACGTGGGGCTTATGCGGGGTGGGGAAAGAATGAATTTGTTAGATATTTTCACTCAAAGCAATTTTGATAATGCCTTTTTTGTTCTTTTTTTTTTTAAATCACCCCAAAAATGTCAATTTCAAAGCAAACAAAAATCCAATTTCATCACAGACAATAAGCAAATTGGTGAAAATGAGAGATCAAAGATACTTTGAAGTGTAGAAATCCATAAGCTTCCAATAACTTGTTGTTTCGCACCAATAAAAGTGTGAAATCTTGAAAGCGCCTTGTTGCTCGGAGCCAATTTGTTTACCAGCTGCCAATTATATATTCTAGCATATAATGTCATGGGTGTCTTTAAACTGAAGAAGATGGTCAATATTCACTGCCAGCTCTCATTAAGAGGTCAAAGAGAATACAAAATTTCATATTTTGGGCACAAAATAAGTACTTTTGACTATTTTGATGGTGGCAATCTGGTCAAAATGGCGCTTCATAACCGAGCCAAAGTCAAAAATGCTCATTTTGGGGGTTTAGAATGGAAGGAAAGGTTAAAATGAACAAGACACACACATGTAGGAAAGCATTATAAGCTTAGAAATGAGGTTTCATGTTGTAACAGGGGCAGAAAGGCAGTTCAGATCAATGCAAGCTTCCTGAAAGGGGTTTCTGGTACTTCTTTTGGGGACACAGCTTCCCGCAGAATTCTCAACACAGCAAATATCATTGATCCATGTCACCTTTGTATGCAAAGACAAGCGAATAAGGTCAATACTTCCCTTAAATCACTGAATGAGAGAAGCATGTACCAAATAAAAAACAAAACTGGTTGCTGAAATGCCAAATTTTGGCAAAAAGATCCCTCTAAGGTAAATGATGAAGGGGACACTTGCTACAACAATCCTATGTTTAAGTCGGACGCCACATCCTTTCAAGCCGGGACCATGACTGTAAGCATATTGTGAGGAAACAATACCAAACACAAGCTAATTGTAGGGTTGCAAGTAGCATATCAACTCAGATGTACTGCATACATGCTTAGGAGCAAGGATAAACCTGTTAAGTGCCAACTTCTGCTGCCAACAAAGCACGAGCTTTACTTGTCAGGACACGGAGCTATCAATACAAACTGCACGGGGAATTGCACGACGGCAAGGATTTGAGTGACCACAAACCATATTATGACAGTATTTTACACCTTAAACATCATAACTATGCTTATTTGCTTGTGTACATGATAATAATTTAGTATTATTACCTGTTTTGCCATCAACAACCCTTCTCCAGTTGCCCTCGGCTAAGTCCCAGACATTTCCCTACCTAAAAAGGTCAAAATACCCAATAAAAATAGGTATAAAATGAAAAAAGAAAATGCATTTATGTATTTTATGTGTATTTCTATGAATAATAGCAAGTGATAAAGCTTGTTATGTTCATGATTGAACTAAATATGAAAGCTGGCTCAGTTAAGCGTCTGCTGCACTGTCCAAACTGTAAAAAAGTCTGCCATTTCATGTCGGTGAAATGGGGCTCTGTTTGAATGTTCATGCTTTACGCACAAGCTATTGTTGCGTTACTGGATCACGGAGTCCCTGGCGTTGAATTCTGACTTCATGTTGCACATTAACGCTACACGGTCAACCAGAATGCCTTTGAATTTAAGTCGGAAAGCAATTTAGCCCTTATTCGGCTATATAAGGGTGGGGGTCAACTTGAAAAACGACTATTCAAGGTCAAATAATCTGAAATCATGCATTTAATGCACTTATATTCTTCTCTTTTGCTAAGAAATGACCAAAAATCAGCTTTCACAGTCATATTTTGCACTTGCAGATGATATTTCATTTTTACCTAAAGTTAGTTTAGGTCACAATATACTAAAAGATTTCCTACACAAATTCAATGTGAAAGCAATAACTTTAACAAAAAATAAAGTCAAACTTTTGCGCATAGACATCCCCATAACCATACCTTTTCTTAAAGAGCATTCCAAGCCGCAATGATTTAAACAATAAAAATGGGGGGTCATACGTTATGCAAGAAAGAATTCGACGCGAATCAGCGGTCACTGTTTTATGGCCATCTATTATCCGGCTTCGTACCAGTTGAGAAGGGTTTCCCGCCATCTGTCAAAGTCTCATGTAGTCTCCAACCTTCAAGCAAAAGAGTGCATTTCTGTTAAACATCAATGTTTTCCCTACCACATGCACAAAGAAACATTCTAAAATAAAGCCATGGCAAGTGCCCCTACAGAGAATTGTGTCTTCTTATAAATGATGTTCATGTTTTTAGAGAGTATAGCATTGCACTCCAAAATATTTTAGTATATTGTAACCTAAAGGAGAAATTTATTCTGATTTAAATGTGTTTTTCTTGCATATTATTATCTTCCTATGCATATTGCAGCAAAATATTAAGTTTGGCTGGATTATCTGCCCATTTTGCCATTTTATATCATATTTTCACACGCGGGTGTTTTCGGTCCGAAGAAGGCAATTTTTGGCCTGTTAAAGCTTAAATGTCCCTTTAAGATTTAAAGTTGTTGTGTTCAATATATGCAACAAAATACCAAAACAAACCAAATGGACAGGCACGTGGGGCTTATGCGGGGTGGGGAAAGAATGAATTTGTTAGATATTTTCACTCAAAGCAATTTTGATAATGCCTTTTTTGTTCTTTTTTTTTTTAAATCACCCCAAAAATGTCAATTTCAAAGCAAACAAAAATCCAATTTCATCACAGACAATAAGCAAATTGGTGAAAATGAGAGATCAAAGATACTTTGAAGTGTAGAAATCCATAAGCTTCCAATAACTTGTTGTTTCGCACCAATAAAAGTGTGAAATCTTGAAAGCGCCTTGTTGCTCGGAGCCAATTTGTTTACCAGCTGCCAATTATATATTCTAGCATATAATGTCATGGGTGTCTTTAAACTGAAGAAGATGGTCAATATTCACTGCCAGCTCTCATTAAGAGGTCAAAGAGAATACAAAATTTCATATTTTGGGCACAAAATAAGTACTTTTGACTATTTTGATGGTGGCAATCTGGTCAAAATGGCGCTTCATAACCGAGCCAAAGTCAAAAATGCTCATTTTGGGGGTTTAGAATGGAAGGAAAGGTTAAAATGAACAAGACACACACATGTAGGAAAGCATTATAAGCTTAGAAATGAGGTTTCATGTTGTAACAGGGGCAGAAAGGCAGTTCAGATCAATGCAAGCTTCCTGAAAGGGGTTTCTGGTACTTCTTTTGGGGACACAGCTTCCCGCAGAATTCTCAACACAGCAAATATCATTGATCCATGTCACCTTTGTATGCAAAGACAAGCGAATAAGGTCAATACTTCCCTTAAATCACTGAATGAGAGAAGCATGTACCAAATAAAAAACAAAACTGGTTGCTGAAATGCCAAATTTTGGCAAAAAGATCCCTCTAAGGTAAATGATGAAGGGGACACTTGCTACAACAATCCTATGTTTAAGTCGGACGCCACATCCTTTCAAGCCGGGACCATGACTGTAAGCATATTGTGAGGAAACAATACCAAACACAAGCTAATTGTAGGGTTGCAAGTAGCATATCAACTCAGATGTACTGCATACATGCTTAGGAGCAAGGATAAACCTGTTAAGTGCCAACTTCTGCTGCCAACAAAGCACGAGCTTTACTTGTCAGGACACGGAGCTATCAATACAAACTGCACGGGGAATTGCACGACGGCAAGGATTTGAGTGACCACAAACCATATTATGACAGTATTTTACACCTTAAACATCATAACTATGCTTATTTGCTTGTGTACATGATAATAATTTAGTATTATTACCTGTTTTGCCATCAACAACCCTTCTCCAGTTGCCCTCGGCTAAGTCCCAGACATTTCCCTACCTAAAAAGGTCAAACTACCCAATAAAAATAGGTATAAAATGAAAAAAGAAAATGCATTTATGTATTTTATGTGTATTTCTATGAATAATAGCAAGTGATAAAGCTTGTTATGTTCATGATTGAACTAAATATGAAAGCTGGCTCAGTTAAGCGTCTGCTGCACTGTCCAAACTGTAAAAAAGTCTGCCATTTCATGTCGGTGAAATGGGGCTCTGTTTGAATGTTCATGCTTTACGCACAAGCTATTGTTGCGTTACTGGATCACGGAGTCCCTGGCGTTGAATTCTGACTTCATGTTGCACATTAACGCTACACGGTCAACCAGAATGCCTTTGAATTTAAGTCGGAAAGCAATTTAGCCCTTATTCGGCTATATAAGGGTGGGGGTCAACTTGAAAAACGACTATTCAAGGTCAAATAATCTGAAATCATGCATTTAATGCACTTATATTCTTCTCTTTTGCTAAGAAATGACCAAAAATCAGCTTTCACAGTCATATTTTGCACTTGCAGATGATATTTCATTTTTACCTAAAGTTAGTTTAGGTCACAATATACTAAAAGATTTCCTACACAAATTCAATGTGAAAGCAATAACTTTAACAAAAAATAAAGTCAAACTTTTGCGCATAGACATCCCCATAACCATACCTTTTCTTAAAGAGCATTCCAAGCCGCAATGATTTAAACAATAAAAATGGGGGGTCATACGTTATGCAAGAAAGAATTCGACGCGAATCAGTGGTCACTGTTTTATGGCCATCTATTATCCGGCTTCGTACCAGTTGAGAAGGGTTTCCCGCCATCTGTCAAAGTCTCATGTAGTCTCCAACCTTCAAGCAAAAGAGTGCATTTCTGTTAAACATCAATGTTTTCCCTACCACATGCACAAAGAAACATTCTAAAATAAAGCCATGGCAAGTGCCCCTACAGAGAATTGTGTCTTCTTATAAATGATGTTCATGTTTTTAGAGAGTATAGCATTGCACTCCAAAATATTTTAGTATATTGTAACCTAAAGGAGAAATTTATTCTGATTTAAATGTGTTTTTCTTGCATATTATTATCTTCCTATGCATATTGCAGCAAAATATTAAGTTTGGCTGGATTATCTGCCCATTTTGCCATTTTATATCATATTTTCACACGCGGGTGTTTTCGGTCCGAAGAAGGCAATTTTTGGCCTGTTAAAGCTTAAATGTCCCTTTAAGATTTAAAGTTGTTGTGTTCAATATATGCAACAAAATACCAAAACAAACCAAATGGACAGGCACGTGGGGCTTATGCGGGGTGGGGAAAGAATGAATTTGTTAGATATTTTCACTCAAAGCAATTTTGATAATGCCTTTTTTGTTCTTTTTTTTTTTAAATCACCCCAAAAATGTCAATTTCAAAGCAAACAAAAATCCAATTTCATCACAGACAATAAGCAAATTGGTGAAAATGAGAGATCAAAGATACTTTGAAGTGTAGAAATCCATAAGCTTCCAATAACTTGTTGTTTCGCACCAATAAAAGTGTGAAATCTTGAAAGCGCCTTGTTGCTCGGAGCCAATTTGTTTACCAGCTGCCAATTATATATTCTAGCATATAATGTCATGGGTGTCTTTAAACTGAAGAAGATGGTCAATATTCACTGCCAGCTCTCATTAAGAGGTCAAAGAGAATACAAAATTTCATATTTTGGGCACAAAATAAGTACTTTTGACTATTTTGATGGTGGCAATCTGGTCAAAATGGCGCTTCATAACCGAGCCAAAGTCAAAAATGCTCATTTTGGGGGTTTAGAATGGAAGGAAAGGTTAAAATGAACAAGACACACACATGTAGGAAAGCATTATAAGCTTAGAAATGAGGTTTCATGTTGTAACAGGGGCAGAAAGGCAGTTCAGATCAATGCAAGCTTCCTGAAAGGGGTTTCTGGTACTTCTTTTGGGGACACAGCTTCCCGCAGAATTCTCAACACAGCAAATATCATTGATCCATGTCACCTTTGTATGCAAAGACAAGCGAATAAGGTCAATACTTCCCTTAAATCACTGAATGAGAGAAGCATGTACCAAATAAAAAACAAAACTGGTTGCTGAAATGCCAAATTTTGGCAAAAAGATCCCTCTAAGGTAAATGATGAAGGGGACACTTGCTACAACAATCCTATGTTTAAGTCGGACGCCACATCCTTTCAAGCCGGGACCATGACTGTAAGCATATTGTGAGGAAACAATACCAAACACAAGCTAATTGTAGGGTTGCAAGTAGCATATCAACTCAGATGTACTGCATACATGCTTAGGAGCAAGGATAAACCTGTTAAGTGCCAACTTCCGCTGCCAACAAAGCACGAGCTTTACTTGTCAGGACACGGAGCTATCAATACAAACTGCACGGGGAATTGCACGACGGCAAGGATTTGAGTGACCACAAACCATATTATGACAGTATTTTACACCTTAAACATCATAACTATGCTTATTTGCTTGTGTACATGATAATAATTTAGTATTATTACCTGTTTTGCCATCAACAACCCTTCTCCAGTTGCCCTCGGCTAAGTCCCAGACATTTCCCTACCTAAAAAGGTCAAAATACCCAATAAAAATAGGTATAAAATGAAAAAAGAAAATGCATTTATGTATTTTATGTGTATTTCTATGAATAATAGCAAGTGATAAAGCTTGTTATGTTCATGATTGAACTAAATATGAAAGCTGGCTCAGTTAAGCGTCTGCTGCACTGTCCAAACTGTAAAAAAGTCTGCCATTTCATGTCGGTGAAATGGGGCTCTGTTTGAATGTTCATGCTTTACGCACAAGCTATTGTTGCGTTACTGGATCACGGAGTCCCTGGCGTTGAATTCTGACTTCATATTGCACATTAACGCTACACGGTCAACCAGAATGCCTTTGAATTTAAGTCGGAAAGCAATTTAGCCCTTATTCGGCTATATAAGGGTGGGGGTCAACTTGAAAAACGACTATTCAAGGTCAAATAATCTGAAATCATGCATTTAATGCACTTATATTCTTCTCTTTTGCTAAGAAATTACCAAAAATCAGCTTTCACAGTCATATTTTGCACTTGCAGATGATATTTCATTTTTACCTAAATTTAGTTTAGGTCACAATATACTAAAAGATTTCCTACACAAATTCAATGTGAAAGCAATAACTTTAACAAAAAATAAAGTCAAACTTTTGCGCATAGACATCCCCATAACCATACCTTTTCTTAAAGAGCATTCCAAGCCGCAATGATTTAAACAATAAAAATGGGGGGTCATACGTTATGCAAGAAAGAATTCGACGCGAATCAGCGGTCACTGTTTTATGGCCATCTATTATCCGGCTTCGTACCAGTTGAGAAGGGTTTCCCGCCATCTGTCAAAGTCTCATGTAGTCTCCAACCTTCAAGCAAAAGAGTGCATTTCTGTTAAACATCAATGTTTTCCCTACCACATGCACAAAGAAACATTCTAAAATAAAGCCATGGCAAGTGCCCCTACAGAGAATTGTGTCTTCTTATAAATGATGTTCATGTTTTTAGAGAGTATAGCATTGCACTCCAAAATATTTTAGTATATTGTAACCTCTAGGGAGCTAGTCAACTCGTACCTTAGTCAACTCGTACCTTCGGTCAACTCGTACCCGATTTGGTCAACTCGTACCCGATTTTTGGTCAACTCGTACCCCCACTAGTCAACTCGTACCCGAATTGGTCAACACGTACCCTCCTAAAAATTATTTATATACATCAAATACGTGAAATATGTTTTAGTTAGAAATTAGTTATGTAGAATATGATTATTAAGTTGAAACTATTATCCTTAAGAGTATACTAAATATTGATGCATGCATAAATCATGTTTATAAAACAGAACTGTTATTATTATTTTTTTTAGAAATTATCTTTAATATGATTTTTAATATGATTATTAGCGTATGATTAAGTAAATAAACATTAATTATGTAAATAAAACAGAGCAGTATATTTTAAATTTTGTAGAAATTGGCCTCAAAGAAAATGTTCAATTATAATAAAAACATTAAGGTATAAGATTATTATTATTTAATTATATAAATATTAAAATGGTAAGCAGTGCAACTTAAAGGCCAATTTCGTAAATTATGTAAACGGTCTCCAAATGGAGAGATAAAACGTTTTCAATTAAAAAGACCATTTATTGTATAAGCAAACCAAAATGACCGATATATATGATAAATTACGTTTTCGGTGATAGGTTTCTCTTCCGCAATTGACATAGTAACACGACTAAAAGTACGTTAGAGTAAGAGTATCTTTGCTTGATGTATTAATTCAATACATTATTTAATTAGAATTTCATACGGATGGATTTGAACGGTTTTTGTAATATATTGTTGATTAACTTTTGGACTTGGATGTATTGGACTTTGAAACATTATGTAAAGAACTGAATAAAGAACACAGAACTATGGAACGCCTTGACTGTCTTATAATACCAAAAACTTGTGATATTACGTCAATCTGACTCTGCATGAATGCCTGTAACCATTATATATATGCATACTCACAATATATAAATACATAATTTGAATATATACATATAAAGCATTAATATATATAGATAAAATGTAAAAATATACAGATACAAATGTATTATACACAGATAATCTTCCATTATATAAAGGCATTTCTTCTTTATATGAAGGCAAAATATCTTTATATGAATGTCTGTAACCATTATATATATGCATAATTATAATATATAAATACATAATTTGAATATATACAGATAAAGCATTAATATATAAAGATATAATTTTCTTATATATAGACAACATGTAAAAATATACAGATACAAATGTATTATACACAGATAATCTTCCATTATATAAAGGTATTACTTCTTTATATGAAGGCAAAAGATCTTTATATGAACATAAATCGTTATGCAATAATTATAAAAGATCCTTATATATACATAAAACATTGAGAGATACAGATAAAATTGTATTATATATATGTATTATACCTCGATACATAGATATTATGTATTGATATGAAGATATATGTATTTTAATTTTCTTATATGAAGTTTAGACATTAATATACGAAGCTATTCGTTATTTATGTATTGGTCACTCATCATTATATAAAGTGCTTTCCTCATTATAATACTACTACTAAAGAGTGAATTTTACAAGCCAAAAATTTTGCACGCACCGGAAAATTGCGCGGTAATCTACAGTCTACGTCTACAACATGGCAGACGACGCCCGTAAGGAGTGTTTTGCATTCAATTGGTTTACATTCACTGTATCAAAATTTTATGAGTAAAAAAATAGATTCTATTGAGATTTGTAAATCGTTAGAAGATAACCAGTTAACAAATTTAGGTCTGGTGACCATTGGTGAAAGAATTAAGTTTAAAAATGCAGTGCAGCATTGGCAATCCATGCCCATCATGCCCATGGCTGAGAGCGATACGGCCGCATCTGGATCTAGGATCTCGACAGGTACACTTTTCTAATATATTTTATTAAATGTTTATTTGGTTATTCAGTACAGTGTCATTGTTTTTCCTGTCTGTCGTTAGCAAATCCACATGCCAATGCAAACCAATGAACAAGTCACAAGGCCATTTGAAGTCAAGTTAACAGCAAAATATAAATGTTTTTCCTTTGAAACTTTGATTTATTTTGTTAAACTGGACTATTTTAATCAAAATTATGGTTGTGCCATCTTAGATTTATATAGTTCAAATAATGATTAATTTACGATCGTTTTCCTATTGCAAATTGTTTTTCAAATTTTATTTCAGTTCTTCCTGTTTAATCTTTGCTAACACATGCAATTATCATTAGTTACATGTAAAGACCACCATTACCCCTTTAACCCATTTCATTCGGCATTCGAATCGATTTGTACGTACCCATTTCATTCGGGATACGAATTGACCAGTATGTATTACTGACAGTAGGGGAACCCTGTGTAAACGTTGGAAAAACATCGTAAAACGTCATCAAAACATGTGGAAAAATACCCAGAAACGACTTCCTATGAGCATGCGCAGATGAATCAAAACACTGCGCCAATTTTGAATAACAAGGAAGTAAATTTTGCAGAGTATTTCTGAAGCGATTTTGACAGTTTTTTTTTCATTTTCGTCATGGCGGATAGCACGGACATTGAGAGCGATGGAAGCAATATTGAGGTGGAATTAAATAATGATTTGGACACGAATACGAGTGATTTGAATGAGCCTGGCTATAAATGTGAACAAAGGAATGATGGCGAATGGTTTCGTGTTTTTTTTTAATCCGTTGGCGAAAGTGATGACGACTTTGAAGGATTCCATGCAGAATGGAAGACTGCAAACTTCGACGGCAGAAATGAACGAAATTATAGCGAAATTGGTGGTGCATAAGCTTTTAGATCAGTTCATTGCCTTTTAGAAAATGTATGCTTTGCTGTAGTTTACATCAAAAATGAACATAACATCAATAATTCTGTACCATACTTTGTTGGTATTTTTCATTATCAATGAGACCAAATTATTTTGGCGGTTTTAGTAAGTTTCCCCTTGTATAGTATAATAATCACAACTTTGGTGTTTGTAGGAATATTTTAATAATTTTTTCTTTCCTATAAAGTGTATAAAATTTGGAATAATTGGTACATTGACACCAACACATTTTATATATTAGATCATCTTGATTTATCTTGTTGAAAATGTTGCCACTATTGGTTTTTTTATAATTTTAGTTTTATTTACCGGGTTTACAGCCTATTATTTCGTTTAATTCTGAACATAATAAAATAAAAAATATATGACTGGATTCAGAATTTTGTCTTCTTTCTAAAAATGTATACATATATAAACTTCAATTACATGATAAATGTGGTACTAATCTTTATCTGACCAGACCCTCAAATGCCTGGCATGGCTTATCAGTTATTGCTCAGGTCTCAGATCTTGGCGTAATCTTATCTGGAAGGGGGGCAGAATGAAATAGGTTAAAGTGTGCGAATTATGTCAGAATATCACTTTGTAGATCTTTAAAATACCGGTAGATATTGTTAACAAAATACACATTGTTTTTGTTTCTTACTCTTAAATATAAAATTACTTCGGATGAAAAGATACTTATGTGCAGGTTCTAATCTTTTGCTAAAATCAGTTAACAGCGTTTTTTTTCCCCAATTGGGAATTTTTGCGTCGTTAAATCTTCAAATTGGGAAAAAAACAAGTCGCAAAATCAATAAATTGGGAAAAAAATCGAGTTGCAAAATTGATGAATTGGGAATCGTTAAAATGCATTTTATCTATCATTAGGGGGTACATGTATATTCTGCATCACAAAGCATTTTAAGCTCTAGGTTTTAACAGAAAAACTACTAGTGATGATATTTTGACAATCATAACATGTCATGTGAAAATTGTTGTCGCGAAATGCGAGTAATTTACCAGACATCATGGTGGGGCTGATACTTGACTCCCTGACCTGTAGACTCCCTAGAGCATGGCGATGGGACTGATAAACTTGGGTTAATGGCTTTATTAATTAGTTCAAATGGGGTTAGATGTTTACATTTCCAAGCTCTCTCTTAATTGTAATCAGAGAACATGTCAATTCTGTATCTCTTTGATTTATGACAGACACCAGATACTTTAGAAATTCTCGGTTTTTAGGGATTTTAGAGTTAGTTGCAATAAGACCAGCAAGAAGTAAACATCAGTTGCAATAAGACCAGCAAGAAGTAAATATCAGTTGCAATAAGACCAGCAAGAAGTAAACATCAGTTGCATTTAGACCAGCAATAAGGAAAGAACTTAATATTAAGTGTTAAAGTAAAAATAGCTTATTTTGGAATATTATGAAACTTGTGGTTAAATAGAAAATAAAATATGATCAAGAATATTATCAAAGTGTTGTGTTGTAAATGAACTCAATGTGGTGATTTAATTGTATATAGTCCAAACATTTATAATAATAGAACACTTGGAAATCCTCTCCACAATTGTGTAATTGCCACTTCAGTAGGAATGTGCCTGTCAATAGATTTTTTTTTAATGATTATCACTGGGGTTGCATAAAAAATGATATTAATAATTGTGTTTAAGCCCTTAAAAGTCTCACAAGCCCTGGAAAGTAATTTTTGTGTTAACATTTTCAGTGATATCAATTAATAACAATTTAAAATAATAATTAGGAATTATCAAATTTTATGTTTAATTCTAAACAGGTGATAATCAGATCAAAGTCAAACTAATCTCTCCTCACAGTGACACAGGCACAAAGTTACATTTAACTAAAAGCAATCGCTCAAACTCTATTAACAGCTGGTAATTGTTTCTTTCTTTAATCGTTTCCGGTAGTATTTGGCGTTAATTGACTCATTATGATGTCCAATTAAGATTTTTTTTTGATGAAATTGCTGATAAAAATTAGTGTTGATAAAGTTTATTTATGTAAGGAAGACTGATTTATGTAACGATGAAATTCTTTCACGGGAAAAAGATATTTTCAGCGAACATAAAAGGCACTGGCCATTGGGAAAGTCACTGAGGATCGTTGGGAACGGTAGATATGGAGATTGGGAAAAGTCCGGTGCTAAAATTGGGAAGCCTCCGGTAGGCTTTGGGAAAGGTACCGTTCCCCGGTACTAGTTAAAGAAGGAAAAAAATGCTGGTTAACAAAAAGGACTACACAATTGAAATCTTTCTGAAATGTAAAATATTAATAAACACACATGGCAAAATAAAAAAATTCATCTTAAATCGACAGGATATTCTTGGCATATTAATTTCATCCAAATGCAATCCCATACCTGCCATATGTCCCGGATCGGAAATCTGGCAAATGTGTTGCACACAGTCCTTGTTTGAGTGTATACATGTACAGTGAATGTAAATCAAATCAGCACTGAACTACCTAATAGACAAAAAGCATAACCAGGGACGTTTAGGCATAACCAATAAGGCGCATTTTGCTTGTTTTACAAAATTTTATCTGTAAAAGTATCGTTTACGGTAAAGATCACCTTATTTTACAACTACGCGCTACATAATTTTCATACAAAAGTAAAGATCTACTACAAAGTTTTTATGTGGCAGTTGATACGCCCACGTGTTTCCTGCAGATCATGTGACCATGTACACAAAAGCAACTTCGCAACCTTTTTCTAACACCAACAACATGTGGCTTGTATCTAGTAATGAAAGTAGTAATGCTTAATTTGACGTTAATAGATCTAGTGTATTTCCGATAGGCGTTTGGACTTATTGTTTGTGTATTGATCTCATGGATGTTAATTTTTGTTTATTATAGGTAAGTTACATGTGAAATTTACCTAATTACATAGCTTGGATATCGCGAAAAAAATGCGTACCAAAAGTGCATATATCGTACATGTATGTCTATATATATCGCTATATGTATACATGTCCCGGTAATTTGAAGTCAAAGTCCCAGATTTGGTCAGAAAATTTATGTATAGATAAACAAGTTATTTATAAACGACCAATGACGTAACACTATGCAGCTTTCAATAAACACAGTGCAATATGGCTACAATCGGAATCCAAACAGTGATAGTGTTTTCATATCTGGAATAGCATAACTTGTAAGTTTTGACTAATGCAATATTTGTTATTCGGAACTCGGTCCAGTCTGGGTTTTTAGCTCCACTGGCCAGAGGCCAGCGGGGCTTTTGTCATGGTCCTGTGTCCGTCGTGCGTGCGTCAGTGCGTGCGTGCGTTAACTTTTCCTTAAAACATCTCCTAAAGTACTGGTCCAATTCTGATGAAATTTCTCAGGAATGTTCCTGGGGTGAACCTCTTTCAAATTTGTTCAAATTATGCCCCTGGGGTCAAATTTGACCCTTCCCCGGGGGTCACAAAAATGAAAATTTGCTTATAGAAGGCCTATTTTGTGAAAACTTAAAAAATCTTTTCGTCCATAACCATTGGGCCTAGGGCTATCAAATTTGGTATGTAGAGACATCTAATAGTCCTCTACAAAAATTTCTTCAAATTATGCCCCTGGGGTCAAATTTGACCCTGCCCGGGGGTCACAAAATTAAACATATTCAAATTATGCCCCTGGGGTCAAATTTGACCCTGCCCGGGGGTCACAAAATTGAACATATGCAATTGCTTATATAAGGCCTATTTTGTGAAAACTTTCAAAACTTTCTCGTCCATAACCATTGGACCTAGGGCTATCAAATTTGGTATGTAGAGACATCTAATAGTCCTCTACCTAATTTCTTCAAATTATGCCCCTTGGGTCAAATTTGACCCTGCCCGGGGGGTCACAAAATTGAACATATGCTTATATAAGGCCAATTTTGTGAAAACTTTCAAAAACTTTATTGTCCATAACCATTGGGCCTAGGGCTATCAAATTTGGTATGTAGAGACATCTAATAGTCCTCTACCAAATTTCTTCAAATTATGCTACTGGGGTCAAATTTGACCCTGCCCCGGGGGTCACAAAATTGAACATATGCTTATATAAGGCCTATTTTGTGAAAACTTTCAAAATTTCTCGTCCATAACCATTGGGCCTAGGTCTATCAAATTTGGTATGTAGAGACATCTAGTAGTCCTCTACCAAATTTCTTCAAATTATGCCCCTGGGGTCAAATTTGACCCTGCCCCGGGGGTCACAAAATTGAACATATGCTTATATAAGGCCTATTTTGTGAAAACTTTCAAAATCATTCGTCCATAACCATTGGGCCTAGGGCTATCAAATTTGGTATGTAGAGACATCTAATAGTCCTCTACCAAATTTCTTCAAATTATGCCCCTGGGGTCAAATTTGACCCTGCCCCGGGGGTCACAAAATTGAACATATGCTTATATAAGGCCTATTGTGTGAAAACTTTCAAAATCTTATCGTCCATAACCATTTAGCCTAGGGCTATCAAATTTGGTATGTAGAGACATCTAATAGTCCACTACCAAATTTCTTCAAATTATGCCCCTGGGGTCAAATTTGACCCGGCCCCGGGGGTCACAAAATTGAACATATGCTTATATTAGGCCTATTTTGTGAAAACTTTCAAAATCTTCCAGTCCATAACCATTGGGCCTAGGGCTATTAAATTTGGTATGTAGAGACATCTAATAATCCTCTACTAAATTTCTTCAAATTATGCCCCTGGGGTCAAATTTGACCCTGCCCCGGGGGTCACAAAATTGAACATATGCTTATATAAGGCCTATTTTGTGAAAACTTTCAAAATTTTCGTCCATAACCATTGGGCCTAGGGCTAATAAATTTGGTATGTAGAGACATCTTATAGTCCTCTACCAAATTTCTTCAAATTATGCCCCTGGGGTCAAATTTGACCCTGCCCCGGGGGTCACAAAATTGAACATATGCTTATATAGGGTCTATTTTGTGAAAACTTTACAAATTCCTGTCCATAACCATTGGGCATAGGGCTACCAAATTTGGTATGTTGTGACATCTTATAGTCCTCTACCAAGTTATTTCAAATTATGTCCCTGGGGTCAAGTTTGACCCTGCCCCGAGGGTCACAAAATTGAACATATGCTTATATAAGGCCTATTTTGTGAAAACTTTAAAAATCTTTCTGTCCATAACTGTATGGCATAGGGCTACCAAATTTGGTATGTAGTGACATGTAATAGTTCTCTTCTTAGTTTGTTCAAACTATGCCCCTGGGGTCAAATTTGAAACTGCCCCGGGGGTCACAAAATTGAATATAAGCTTATAAAGGTCTTATTTTTTAAAAACTTTAAAATTTACTTGTCCATAAACATTGGGCCTAGGGCTACCAAATTTGGTATGTAGTGACATCTTATAGTCCTCTACCAAGTTTGTTCAAATTATGCCCCTGGGGTCAAATTGACCCTGTCCCGAGGGTCACAAAATTGAACATATGCTTATATAAGGCCTATTGTGGGAAAACTTTAAAAATCTTTTTGTCCATAACCGTATGGCATAGGGCTACCAAATTTGGTATGTAGTGACATGTAATAGTTCTCTTCTTAGTTTGTTCAAATTATGCCCCTGGGGTCAAATTTGAAACATATTAACAGGTTTGGTGAAGTAATTATGTCATTGCATTATTATACAATTGTGTGTAGGCCTGGGCATACAGTTTTAATGGAAGTTTGTCAACGGAAATACAAAGACATTTACTTTATCGTATATATATTAAACTATTCACATGTATTGGTAATAATAAAGACAAGTACCAAACAACAAAAACATAAATATCCTCAGTCCATTCGTAGTACTAGAACTAATATATTGATTCATATAAGTTGGTTATTTATATGTCAATGTATATAGCCCTATTGCGATGTTTTTCCTTAAATGTCATCTAAAAAAATAGAAGAAAATTATTTGCTCAAGACCATGCGCGCGCTCAGAAATCGGAAAAAACAACAGTGCGCGAGTTCCGAATGAAATCTTTTATTAAGAAATCTCGTCCATGAGGATTCCGGGTTGTTATATGAATTTGCAGACTTTAAAGACGAGTTTGAAAAAAAAATCACCTGCGGTCCAAAACTAGGTCACTAGGACTGGTCAAATCTTAGAAAAGCTTTTTGACACCCTAGAAGTGACATTTTTTACCTAATCTTTATGAAACTTGGTAAGAATGTGATTCTCATTGAAGTTTCAAATGAGTTTGAAAATGGGTCATCCAGGGTTAAAAACTAGTTCACTAGGTCAAATCTTAGGAAAGATTGTTTTTACCTTAGAGGCAACATGTTTGACCCAATCTTAATAAAATTTGTTCAGAACATACATGTGCCATATTGAAATAATATGGCACATGTTAATATTGACAAAAATATTATAATATTGACAAAAATATGTTGACTCAATCCTCAGGTGAACAATAAAGGGCCATCATGGCCGTCTTGTTATAAGATATTTTTTTTTACATATTATTTTGGCTTTTATTATATAATTTGGAAAATTGCCTACACATTAGGAAAACATATTGAGTCATATTTTGCATTGGGAATCAGTAAGATATTCTGACCCACAGAATCTCTAGAAAAAGGCCTGTAGAGCTTCTCTGCACAACTGCTCATTTGTGTGTGTTTTTCATTTGGCTAACACAATGAATATCTCAGTGCTGCAGCGCACATTGTCATATGTTGTAGTGCTCTAGATATTTGAAATTAATATATTGTGTGAACAGCAAAATAATATTCATCTCTGTTTCAGAATGCAGTTAATAATGTGTAAGAAAGATAACCTTGGCTTTTTTTTTTCAGACGCTACATTAAGAGAAAGGAACTCTTTATTTATGCCAAGTAGGTGCAGGCAGCCTAGTACCAATACTTCTGTAGGCAAAAGAAAACGTCCACGAACTTGGACTGCTAATTTTATGTGCCTTTCAAACAATCATCAAAATAAGGTACCTAACAGTGCTGAAAAAGAATGCTTATACAAGGCAGGTTTGGGTTTGAAAAAAGTAACTTTTGAAGGAGATGCAAAAGAACAAAGTGTTCACGACACTCTTATTAAAGCGTTTACAAAACTTGAACAGTGTGGGGGCTTTGAGCTATTACATTGTAACAGTTCGTGCAGAGAATTGAAAAAACTTAATTGTAAATGGGATGTTAAAACATTGAAAAGTGTTGTAGGACCTCAAGGTAAATTTTATATTAGACCCATTCAAAAGTGTTTGACGGTTGAGGTAGTAACAGAAGATGAAGAAACAGAGTTAATGACAAAGTGTTACATATGCAAACAGGACGTTTCTTTAGGTCAGATACGTAACCATGTTGAGTCCTGTATAGCCACAAATCTGGACCATACAGGAACGTACCTGTATACTTCACAGGGAAATTCAGATGAAGAACTTCCTGAAAGTGCTACAGAGATAATTCATCAACAGGTACGTGCACTTTGTTTACGGTATTTATAAGTGAATACACTTGCATGTATTTGCTCGCCTTATAAAAATGTTATAATCAAAACCAGACTGTACACAGATTTAATTATTAAAATACTTATTGAACTTGGTCAGAGAAATTTTGTTCTATAAAACAAAATAGCCACCAGGGGCTTCGTCAGTTCTCTTTATATTTTAATGGAGACAGTCAGTTGGAAGTCATTGCTCCCTGTCTGTGGGCAGTTTTTGTTTTAAGGAGTGTTGCGGCAGTTTTTGTTTTAAGGGGTGTTGCGGCAGTTTTTCTCCCAATCATATTTTAGATTGTTTAAAATCACTGTTATGCAGATTATCTGCGTTTGTCAGTTTTCTGTGCACAGTGTGTCAAGTTTTAAATAAATACAATATGTTAATTTAATTGTTACACGTTTTTAAAGGTACATGTATATTTAAAATCAATGGTTCAAATTATGACAAGAAAAAATAAAAAATAAAAAAAATAAACATTTTTATGTCCAACTAATGCATAAATAATTATGTTATTTTGGATTAGTAGCAATGATCCACTTTACTCCTAAAGTATCATAGCTATTGCTTTCAGACTTGCAACACTTACTAATTACCATAAGGGGACTGTACAGGACAAGTTGCATAACTCTGGTTGGCATTTTGACAGAATTATGGCTCTTTTTGACTTAGTAACTTTGAATATTTGGTTAAATTTTGTGTTAAGCTCCACTTTACTTCTAAAGTATCAAGGCTTTTGCTTTCAAACTTCAAATACATTCAAAATCTGTACATATTTGGTGCTTTTAGGGAAAACAGGGCTTAATGCATGTCAAATAAGATTAGCCTGTGCACAATGATTTGCCTGTGCAATGCGCACAAGCCAATCAAGGACGACACCCTCTGATTTTATGTTGATTTTCGTTTAAAGAGAGTCTGTGGTACTGGGATGACAATGAATGCATATGCATTAAGCCCTGTTTTTCCAAAATGAAGCTTAAATTATCTTTCTTATTAATTATTTGAAGAAAAAAAACACATCTCAACCTGTGCTTTAAGACAAACTCTTTATAAATTTGAATGGGTTGTGTTCATTTCAAACTTGACATATAACAAGCTATAACATAATTTTGAAAACTGAGTTGCGTCTAAGATTATGCAATAGCCAACAATATCAGTGCCTTCAGCGCTTTGATTTTAGGTGTATCTACTTTCTAGCTTGTTTTTGTTGTGAACACAGTTTGCCATCATTTCCTAGCTGAAACCTGAGATGAGTATATCTGGCATTTGTTAGAAAAATATTTTGTCCTGAACATAACCTGAATCTGAGATAACAGCGACAATTTTATGGAAACTTTATAGGGAACATTTATTTTAGTGAATAACTTTTGTCGTACATGTTGTTTAATATTTTGATTTAATGAACTTCAATTCACTATTTAATTAAAAAGAAGTTCTATATTAATTAAATTGAATTTTGTTCATATGGAATGTTCTATTTTCAATAACCATTTAAAACTCTGAGGTTTAAAGGGGCCTTTTCACAGATTTTGGCATGTTTTGAAGTTTGTCATTAAATGCTTTGTATCGATAAATGTAAACATTGGATATAAAGCTGCTTTTAGGCAAAGCAGGCCTGGGCCTACATTTTTTTTAAACATTAAAATGTTGACCCTGAGGTGGGTGAGGGGTTAGAAATCTGCATTTCATGTTGACATTATCCTAAGACAATCAATTCTGTCACATTCCGAATGATGTAAATGACCGCGGAAATTTAATCACAGAGAAACGGATGTTTCGATCAATGAAATCATCAACACATTTGCCTCGGTTAAGTGTAGAAATATTGATTTCTTGTAATTGATGCACTTGTTAGAATAATTAGTGTAATAGATGAACTATAAGTTAGTTTAATACTCAACACGTTACGGTGCCGTTATAGACATGCAGCCAGTATTATTGGAAAGAATTCCCATGGTTTGACTTGTGAATAAGTGTGGTGTAACACTTTTAAATGTTTCTCTGTTCCATATTGTTTTAAAATTTAGTTCTCTGGTATGAAGATAATACAGTAAAATTTAGTTCACTAACATCGAGATAAACAGTAAAATATCAAAGAAAAACAGGCAAAAGTCTTATATTTTCGGCAAATATCTTATTATTTGTCTAGATAAGCTTCAAATCTCACCACAGGCGTTATAGGATTTAAAAATTGTCCAGGGGAGGACATCCGGACCCCCCGTTTTTATGTATTATATCCGGGCCTACATAGATTTGTCCCAAAAATATCTTGTTATCTCAGGTGAGCGACTTTGGGCCTTTCAGGCCCTCTTTTCTTATTTTTGGAAGATAATGTAATAAATGCCCAGACTCCCACACTATACACCCCTCACCACAGTTGTTTCAATTTCAGGGGTTTTCCATGGAATTCCATGATTTACCAGAGATTGCCAGAATAACTTCCATGGTGACCCTGGACAATGTACTCCCGGGCAGTGAGGACCAGCATAATGGAGATTATTTAAGTACAATTGTTAAAAAGTGTACTACATTTTGTAAATCCAATGATGTGTCTGATCCTATTCATGTGCTAAAGATCTTTCAAAAAGAGATTGTCACTGGGAGACCATTAGAACTAACAGAAGAGACATCATCTACGGGCATTTATGGTGAAACCAATTTCATTTTGGTAGACAGAGGCGATCTACTGAAAACAGCAATTGAGGAAATAAGGGCAATAAGCGACATGAGGAAATGCCTTGAAGTTCAGTTCTATGGAGAGGTAAATACATATAAAGTGTAGAAAAAAATCCACATACCCAAATGACCATACGATTTTCCAATTCCAAGTCTACTTCACTGAAAATAATTCCCTGTTTGTGATTATTTTGTTTCACTATATTACATTTTTCATAAATATGATTTTTCAAACTTTGAAAAATATAGAAAGAATGTTGCAAAGAGGTTTGGAAATTTTGGGGCATTGAATTTCCTTGTTTTAGTGTCAGCGGGTTCTTGCCTAGCCATGCTATGGGAATAACGTAATCTTTTACACCCCAGCAAACGAAGTTTGCAAGGGAGTATGTAGTTGTCATTTTGTTGGTTGGTCGGCTGTGGGTTTGTTCATCTCTCTCTGACTGCTCCAACAGGTGGATCAAACTACTCATAAATTGTGTAAGTAATTGACTTGAAACTGGACATGTGTCATAAGGAAAAACTGTATATGTGCAAGACCCAATTTTAACATGCGGTGATTCACCATTTTGGTAAAAAAAAATGCGAACATTAGTGTCTGTAACAAATCTAGTTGGTTGTACCTGTCATTTAATTTTGCAGTGTGCTGCTGATTTTGGAGGTCCAAGAAAGAAATTCTTCTCTCTTGTCCTGCATTGCATTAAGGAAGAATACTTCGAGCCAGTGAGAGAGTGGTCAGATGACTATGAAGCTGTTGGCAGAATATTGGGTAAATTTATTAAATTAAGCTTATTTGACTGGGACAAAGTGCCATATAGTGGCCTGTACTTAGTGTTCCAAAGGCAAAGTCCAAGTCATTCAGGCTTTGAAAAATACATTATCCCAGTTGTACATACAGGGTTCTTGAACTCTGATATATGAGGCAAAAATTCAGCCCCATAAGCACAGTGAAAATGTATATAATGACGTTCTCCCATTTCAGAAACAAATTTCCCCCATAGTGATTTAAAATAATTGCCAAAGTGGTGCTGTTTTGCTTTTATTTGTAAATCCTTGTTCAAAAACAGGCCACTGCAGTATAATGTAACTTTAATGAGCATCTCAAATTGTTTATTCTGAAAATTTATGATAGTATATCACTTTTCAGCAAGGTAATTTATTCTCAGTTTTAAAGGGACCGTCAACCACGAATGACGAAAAAAGAAAAGTTCTAAAATAACGTATTTTTGTACAATTTATATTAGTTTATTTTGATAAAAATACCAGGACTGGTATATAACATAGAACTTAGAACTCTATTTTAGAACTTTTCTTTTTTCATCATTCGTAGTTGATGGTCCCTTTAAGGTGTTTACAGCTTGTTATTTTTAGATATCATAAAACCTTCTAACTTTTAACTTTAATAATATTTTATTGCATTTTTATGCCCTTGCCATGAAATTGCCCTGGGACCAAGAGGAAATTCAGGTTAAGTGAGGATTCCCGTTTAGAGGGGAAATCAACTATTTTGCTTTCAGTTGGTCATTTACATAGTCTAATGTGAAAAACTTTTCTTGGGTGAGGAGTTGATTTCCCAATGAGACATGTACAAAACTATATAAATATTTTGAGGTACATTTAACATTCCAGCTCTGAGCACTATTCAAAACGGAAGATTACCTAGAATTATGTCAGCAGAGCTAGTGGAGAAAGTATTCAATCAAGTGCTGCCTGTAGACAAGTACATCCAGGACCTAAGAAAAGGTCTTGACAGTCTTGGTCTTGTTCAGGTAAATAATGTTGAATGTTGCAAATAGAAGTTCTGATTAGAGCAGTTAAACCAATGTACAGCGGATGAACCAACAGTTATTACGGTATACAAAACATGCTTATTAGTCCCCTGCCTGTTTCCAGAGGGGACTATAGTGTCTGTCGATGTCAGTCTGTCTGTCCGTGTGTCTATCCGAGGTGGTTTCCGGATGATAACTTCACTTAGGGCTGATGGATTTGTTTGAAAGTTGGTCTGTAGGTAGCTTAGGGGAAGATCTGGTGTGGGATTGCATATGGGGTCAAAGGGTCAAATATCTAGGTCACTGTTACTAAAAATAGAAATTTGGTTTCAATTAACATACATTAAATTCACATTCTTCAACTATCGTGCATGCTGTAACTGTAAATGCACAAATAACATTGTAAATCTAGCAGATGCTGCCGTATAAACACAGCTAACCTTCAAGTAATGCAGGTAGGTGATGGTAGGGGACATGTATTGCGTGCAATACTAACTGTAAGCTTGTTTAAAGTTAATTGTATGGCCCTTAAAATAAGTATAGGTGGGTTGTTGTTTTTTTCTCCATTTTTATAAGCCCAATGTGTGGTTTTGCAGACTACCACTTAAATGTCTTAACCAAACCCATATACATGACAATACCATTTATTTTATAACCGAAATAATATATCTTCATTCATGACTTTGTTATGAGCAAAACGAGTGCTTCAACATAATGGAATTGTGCATTTGACCAGCGAAGAATGATGATATATGTATTATTACAAAACATGTAAAACAATTAAGTTCCCATTCAATTATTATATCCCCATAAACAAAGTTTAGGGGGGTATATAGGAGTGCACTTGTCTGTCAGTTGGGCCGTTTCATGGTTTCCACTCAATAACTTGAGTTTGGTTTGACCTGTTGATGAAACTAGGATAGTGCCTTGTATCAAGACTTTGCTCGGGATTGATTTTGGGGTCCATCACAGGGCTTTTTTTCACCACTTTGGGAACATGACTTATACCCTTGAAATTAGTAATTTAAGCATCTTTTGACCACAAATTGGGAAAATATTAGTAGTATTAAAAAATTATGAAAATGTTGGTAACTTATCATAAAATAGAACGACATGAGCTGAAACCAATCACTAAAATGGTGATTTCAACCTACCAGTCCTTTTCTGCACTGAAAAATTTCATTATTTTTGAATTTTTAAAACTGAGGCTATCCATTGGGATTTTTTTACTCGATTTGGGATATGTTTTGCCATTGGAAATATGACCAAATAACGGCTATAAAATCAGCTGGAAAAAAGCCCTGCATCAGATTAAGGTCAAGGTCACCGTGGCTAACAATAGAAAAATGGTTTCCGATCAAAAATTTCTATTTCATATTAGATACCGTAATGAAACATGATTTAAAGGATGCTAATGACGAGACCTTGCCTCAGACTGCTTTTGGGGTCAAGGTCACTGTGACTTAAGTAAAGAGAGTTGATCCGTATCATGGTTTCCGCTCAATAACTTGAGTTTGGTTTGACCTGTTAACATGAAACTTGGTAGGATAAGCTTTTCTTTTTTTGTGAAGACAACATGCGGAATATTCTGTGTCAGTGTGGCATATGGGGGTATTCGTCTGGTCTGTGACAAAGCTCTAGTTGTACATTATTATCATGATGTACCAGTATAACTTTTTTTACCAATAGCATACAAAAGAATTTGGCCAATGTTCAGCATTTAAATATTGCAAATCATATCCATCAGTTGAGTTGCCTTCTTTCTTGTTTTACAAAATCTTTAACACAATAGAGGGCAAAGTTTTGAACCCATGTGACTAATATGACCAGAATATATAACTCTTGACATTATCAGATTCTGGGTCTACAAATTGAATGTAGTTAATTTCATGTATCTTAATATAACAAAGTCAAATCCATTCTTATGAGCACATTAATTTTATATTTTAAAACAATCACTCTATCGTGAGCGATTAAGGGATATTATGGCTATCTTGTTTTTGGAATGTGTATATCCATTAAAATCCTGTATAGTTGCAATAGAAATTGCAGTTTGAGTTTAAGTTTTTGAACAGCAAGATTTTGTTGAACCTTCGTTTTCAGCTTGTTCAAGAACTGCCAGCTGTTATTCACCTGTTCACACCTCAACAGTCGAATCCTTTAACGGTGAAGATGTTGACACACCTATTGAACCCACAGTTTAGTGCTGAAGGGTCAAACAGAAGACAGAGAGAGAATTCCACATACACGTTGTTCATCAAATACATGCGTGAAGCTGCAAGTAAGTTCCATTCAGTGTTTATACATTCAATTGTGGTATGCATCCTTTTTGTATACACTAAAGTCTTAAATTGTGTCTAAATAGCTCCACTTTTCAAAGGAAAAGATTGTCAAACGCTATTCAGAGCTCCAGATAAGGGCCGTACAGCCGTAAAAACGCCTTTTTTCATGAAGATTTACGCATTAATTTTTATAAACTGGACGTACAATTACGACTTTAATATCCATTTACGCATTTACGAACAAAATCTGGCCGTACCGATTCGTCTGCGTCAGCGCGGCGTGATTTGTTGGTCTCTAACCTAACGGCTTTTTTCGTTAATTTAAATTACCGAAAAGTTGTAGACTGGGTTCATATATTATTGTCTATTCTGTTGCGTGATTTCCTGTAACTTGTAAATCCGTCAAAAACAATATGTCTGCGCGCAATGGAATGCCGGCTTAACCGAAAGCGGTTCAGAACAACACTTTGTTGTCAAATAATGACTACATACGGTGTCGTCTAACCATCCTGACATTAAATCTGTAAACCCAGAAAAAGACATTGTCGCCCCGATATTAAACGATTTGATTGCATCGATGGCTTAAAACGTTAGAAAACACGATGGGAAACGGATGAGACAGTGAAATAAGTGTTCATTTACTTAGCTTACTAGTTGGCTTGTGTTTTCTTGTCAAGAAAAATGAAGAAATAGTATTAGTCATGAGTTTTAATGTGAAGTTGGGTTTGCATCATAATTCAGAATGGAAAACCTAATACAGTAACTGTTTAAGAACTACATATATTAATTATAATTGCTGCAAATGTTTCTGTAAAGTCAGTTATGCACCCTTCAATATCCAAGAACACGGGTAGTACAGTACTACCTGTATTTTTGGATATGGTAGTACAGGTACTAATTGATTTTAAGCGTTACTCCTTTTCTTTCTGTCAGTGGCAGTACCGTTACTAATTTCACAAATCCTTATCTGGAGCTCTGGCTATTGTCAATTGATCCTCTTGTCTGTGTTTGGTAATGTTTATATTTATCCCCCAATTGCACAGTAGCAGTCAAAAGATATTTTGTTCATCTTCACAAAGGCAGGGTCATGTATATTACCATAGTTAAAGAGTTCAAATGTTCATAATGGTTATGTTTAATTTGAAAAAGGTCCATCTTTTAGAAACCAAGTAGTCTTGTCCAACGCATATTTTAGTACAAACTATGCTTGTCTTAAATGATATTGTCATCACCAGAGAGCATAATTTGGTACTTAGTATTTCAATCGCTATATTGCAGTTAAACACTCCAATTGCAAGCGAAATGACTACTTGTGTAATATATATTACACAGATCTTCTAACGATTATTTTGTTATTTTACTCTTGTTTGTGCATTTTATTTATAGTCTCAGTTGTGTACCACTATAAGCCTCCATATATACCCTCCTGTTAATTGTTCAGCAAGGTGTGTTTATTTGCTGGCAATACTTAAACTGCATTTTAAACTGGTGTGTGATGTTATTTGGCAGCCATATTATTTTCTGTGTAAACTATTCACTGGTTGACTTCCGGATTCATCAAACCTTGAACCTCCCCCAGTCTATACTGGGGGACATATTGTTTTTGCCCTGTCTGTTGGTGCAACAGTATATTTATGCATTATATGTCATACCTTTTAAACGAAAATTTTGCCCAAAACATTATAGAATAATTTCTGTAAAGCAAGCATTCAAATACTGTTAAAGCATGTTGGATGTTTTAAGTAAGTTAGCTTATTCCATTAAATTTTCAAGGTAAGTATTATTATTTGAAAATTTAAAATTTCATAAATCATTCCTAAAAAGTTATTTCACATCAAATCCCCCCCCCCCCCCCCACACACACATGATTGTAACAGTTGATATATCCTTAATATTGCCACTTGCAGAGTGGTAAGTGTGTATAAACAGTTTAACATTTACCAAATTATTTTAGTATTATGTATATCTTCAGGTGGAAGACGAGGTGCTGTAAATCTTGGGAGCATATTAAGGTTTGCCACTGGTACAGAGGAGGAACCTGCCTTGGGCTTTGCTCTTCAGCCTTCCATTCAATTTATGGAAAGTGCTAATTTCCTGCCCACTGCAAATACCTGCATAAACAGAATGAATTTATCATTGCCAGATGAAAGTAATCCACTACCACTGCAAGAGGAACTGTTCAATTTGTTTGATCTAGCATTTTGTAACACATTCTTTGGTTTAGAATAAAAAATGACATTCACATATAATTATACCCCCATTACCATTGGTAATAGAGGCTATATAGGAGTCACTCTGTCGGTCAGTCGGGCTGTCACAAAATTTCATCCAATCTTCACCAAACTTGGTCACAAGTTGTATCTAGATGATGTCTAGGTCAAGTTTGAATATGGGTCATGCCAGGTCAAAAACTAGGTCACGGGTCACTTACTGCGTTTTAAACCGAAAGTTTGTCCGGACCATAACCATGTCATTTATCATTAGATTTCAAAATCACTTGGTACATTTGTTCACCATCATAGGACGGTGTGTCATGCAATAGAAGGACGTCGATGTCTCCAAGGTCAAGGTTACACTTTGAATTCAAAGGTCAAGTCGGTCGGTCTGTCTGTCTCAAAAATTTCATCTGATCTTCACCAAACTTGGTCAGAAGTTGTATCTAGATGTTGTCAAGGTCAAGTTCGAATATGGGTCATGCCGGGTCAAAAACTAGGTCACAGGTCACTAACTGCGTTTTAAAATGAAAGTTTGTCTGGACCATAAGTTCATAACCATATCATTTATCATTAGATTTTAAAATGACTTGGTACATTTGTTCACCATAAGTGGACAGTGTGTCATGCAAAAGAATTAAGTCGATATCTCCGATGTCAAGGTCACTCTTGGAGTTCAAAATTCAAAAAAGGCCATAAATGAGCTTGTCCATGCCATAACTATGTCATTCATTGTAAGATTTGAAAATGACTCCCTACATTAATTTTGTTCACAGTCATTGGACGGCATGTCATGCAAAAGAATTCAAGAGTTCAAAGGTCAAAATGGCCATAAAAGACAATGGCATAATCATTCTTCCAAATCGCCATAAATTAGCTTCTCTTGTTTTGTGAAGACAGCGTGCAAAATATTCAATGTCACTGCAGCATTTTGGGGTATATGTCACGTCTGTGACAAAGCTCTAGTTGTGTATATGTATGTAGTAAAAAATGTTTTGAATGTAGTATGTGAGTTATATTGGTGTAATCAACATTTACTTTGTGAACCCTCAAGAGGCCAACCTTTTTTTGCAATCTTGAAACTTGGTCAGCACATTTGTCCCCATAACATTATTACCTCTCCTGAGCACTATAGCCCCTATGTAGAGCTTATGTGATAGTCCTTTGTTTTTTGTGCATATAGTCCTTTTTTTTTGTGCATCGTCAATATATGCCATGTGAACGCTAGAGTCTACATTTTTGTCCGATCTAAATGAAACTTGGTCAGATAATTAGTCCCAATGATATCTGGACTCGGTTTGAAATTGGGTCATTAAGATGTCAAACACTAGGTCAAAAAAGAAAAACCATGTGAACACTAGAGGTCAAATTTGATGCCTAATCTTCATGTAATTTTGTAATAATGTTTTTTTTAATGATAGGTTCATTGTTGGTTGAGCATGAAAATAAGCCTTTTTTCCATGAACATTTACAAATTTTACTGTATTGTAGTGTACACAATGTGTAAAGTATATCAATTCTTTGAATTTGCTTATTAGCATGTTGTTAATTATGTCTTATTTACATGCAATACATTTTGCTTGTTTACATTGTAAATGTGATGTTCATTTAAGTGTTGTCTGGGCTTGTTTCCTTCTTTTGCAGCAGCAAAGTATATTGACCCTTTTACCCAAGAAAAACTATGCTGTTTACCTTCAAATTTACTTTTAAAAACCATATTGTCTCCTCAGTGGTAACTTTTCCTCATATTTAACATTTTGACCATTTCCCCAAATCAAAATCATAAAAATGACGTGTAATTTGGTTTTGTTCCTAATGGTATGTAACCCCATGTTTTTGTCATATTTTTGTGATATCTTTTTCATTGTTTAAAAGTTTTTTTTCACAAATTGTTACTTATGAGCTATTGTGACCTGTCTTTGTTGGTCGTCCTGTATCTTGTGTCAACCTATTTACTTAAACGACATCTCCTCCTTACCAGCTGGTCCAATATTAATTAAACTTGGCAAGAATGTTCCTTGCATGAAGCTCTTTTAAAGTTTTTCAAACAAAAGCATTCCATGAATAACTCTGGCTCTTGTTGCCATGGCAAGCGAAAGGAAAAACTTTAAAAAATCTCATCTGTTTTACCCCCACTACCATTGGTGGGGGGGGGGGGGCTATATAGGAATCACTTTGTCTGTCTGTCCCAAAACTTTGTCCGGACCATAACTTTGTCATTAATCGTAATATTTTAAAATGACTTGGTTAATTTGTGCACCATTATGGGACGGTGCATCATGCAAAAGAAGTATGTCAATATCTCCAAGTTCACGGACACACTTTGAGTTGGAAGGTCAATATGCCCATAGACGAGTTTTTCTGGGCCATAACTATGTCATTTGTTGTGAGATTTTTAAATCATCTGGCAGGTTTGTTCACCATCATTACACGGTGTGTGATGCGAAAAAATTCTGTCCATATCACCAAGGTCAAGGTCACATTTTCAGTTCAAAGGTCATATATGGCCATAAACTGACCTTGTCTGGGCCATAACTATGTCATTCCTTGTGAGATTTGTGAATGACTCAGTGCATTTGTTCACCATCATTGAACAGTATGTCAGGTGAAAGACCAACACCGATATCTCCAAGGTCAAGGTCACACTTGCATGATAATAAATTATTCTTTAAAATAAAATAAAATTAGTTTCTCTTACTTTGTGAAAACAACGGGTTAAATATTCAGTGTCAATGTGGCATGTAGGGGAATTAGTTAGTTCTTCTTGTCTGAGTTATTGTCCTTTAAAGATTCCTATGTTATTACATGTTGTTAAGCGCAAGTTCTCTGAGCCTTACACATGTTCCATTTTTCAGCCACTGTTGTAGGTGTATTGCCAAAATTAGAGACCAAGCACATTCAGGGAGCATAACCTTTGTGGTCTGTGACAGCGACTTGTACTTGTAATTGCTTAGCATGAATGGCAATCTTTTGAGACAAGACCATATGGTTCAGGTAAAGACGTAATTAATGAGCTAAAGGTATAGTTCTAGCAATAACATGTTGCCCGTGTCCGTTTGAATGACTTCATGTGATATTTCTTTTGTACAACTTTGTGAAAGTATGCACACGAGCTGCGTTCATGTAATTGAGAATCTTATTAAATGTTTAGTTATTTGAGGTTAGTCTGTGTTACTTCATTTAGAAGCAAAATGAAAATGCCCAAGGAAATTATAGACAGCCAGCATGAGATATGTAATTATCCCCCGCCAGAGGCGGAGGGATATTGTTTTGGCGTTTGTCCGTCCGGAACACTTGTGTCCGGAGCAATATCTTGGAAGTGCTTTGGCGGATTTCATTAAAACTTGGTATGAGTATATATATGGATAAGACGATGATGCACGCCAAATGGCATTGTACACCATCTGTTCATAACGGAGTTATAGCCCTTTGTATCTTGAAAAAATGCTTTTTACTATAGGCACTTTTGTGTCCGGAGCCATATCTTGGAAGTGCTTTGGCGGATTTCATTGAAACTTGGTATGAGTATATATATGGATAAGACGATGATGCACGCCAAATGGCATTGTACAACATCTGTTAATAATGGAGTAATGGCCCTTTGTATAGTAGTATGTCATCCGTCCGATTTGCACCCATCCTTGAACAAAATATATGTTGCGGGGGATATCAATTCTACGAATTTGCTTGTTCTTCTTGAATCTTGCTCGATTCCTGTATGTACAGTGGGAATAGTTTGTGCAGGTATGTTTGATTATGCTGTTTTCTTCATGTTCATACTGTGTGTTTGTATGTGAACACAGTACATGCTATGTAAGTAGTTCTATGTGTTATTGTTATGTTCTTGTAACTAGATATGAAAACAAAATGATAAGCTGCATGAAACTTTAATTTACAAATTCAAAATAATCTCAATTGACCAACTGTAAATACATAATAGAGTGATTGAAATAATGTATCATATTTCTTTATTTTTTATTGCATTAGTGTAGGTTTTTTGCTAAATTATTTATATACAGCAACTTTTCTTGAGCCAGTAAATATCATTGGGGATTATTTCTTAGTAATTTTATATTTAGTTTTATTTTTTCAAATAAATATAGAGATAGGAGATAACTTTGTTAACAATGGAGCCAAACATTTTTAAATGAAAGTGCTTTATTACTGTTTTGATTCCTATATTGTAGTTGTTTTCCATGTATGTTTTGTTTTATTTAAGAAAATTTGTTTTATTTGTAATTGAAAGTAAATAAAATAACCTGAGCAAAGTATGCTCATGAAACGCTTGTGTTGTTGCCTTAATTATGTCCAGCGTGTATGTAAACGTATTAGCTTCTGTCCACTCTAGATCTCAATGATACACTTTTGCCTCCATGGAACTTTGCTGGAACATATATCCCAATATCTCGGCTGAGTGTAAAACTTGGTCATGGGGGTCATAAACTAGGTCATTAGCTCAAATTGACTGGGTTATGTGGACGGGCTTGTTAACACTCTTGTACTCAACCTTGTTCCAAGCAAAGCTCATTTCAAATCCCTGCCATCATAAGCTATTTAACTTATGACAGCAGAATGGTTACTTTATCAACCGACATGTTAGTAATGTTTTCTGTTTTGAGGAGTAATAAGTACATTAACTTATTATCCACCGCCAGAGGCGGAGGGATATTGTTTTGGCGTTGTCCGTCCATCCTTCCTTCCGGCTGTCCGTCCGGCACTTTTGTGTCCAGAGCCATATCTTGGAAGTGCTTTGTTGGATTTCATTGAAACTTGGTATGAGTATATATATGGATAAGAGGATGATGCACGCCAAATGGCATTATACACCATCTGTTAATAACGGAGTTATGGCCCTTTGTATCTTGAAAAAATGCTTTTTACTATAAGCTTAGAGCTTTATCTCCATTTACACATGAGCCAGAGCCATGAAACTTGCCATAGTTGTTATCCCCCGCCAAAGGTGGAGGGATATTGTTTTGGCGTTGTCCGTCCATCCATCCGTCCGTCCGGCACTTGTGTGTTCAGAGCCATATCTTGGAAGTGCTTTGACGGATTTCTTTGAAACTTGGTATGAGTATATATATAAATAAGAGGATGATGCAAGCCAAATGGCATTGTACACCATCTGTTAATAACAGAGTTATGGCCCTTTGTATCTTGAAAAAAGCTTTTTTCTGTGACAAAGCTCTTATTTGGCGGGGGATATCAATTCAACGAATTTGCTTGTTGCACTAAGAAGCAGCTGAACTCCGTTATATGATTGAAATGGTGTTGACAAAAATAACACCGTATTTCCTCATTCACATCAACCCTCTTGACCTACAGTAGTTCATAAACGAGGAAATGAATGTAACAAACCATAAATATGATTATTTTTGTTATGCTTGTTAGTCATCAAATGGTGCAACCTTGAGGTATACATTAGTGGCGAAAAGTAGGTCACATACATTGAAGTGTGCTGGGTAAATGTCAGTTCCGACGGACGAACAGGCATGTCTCTGGGGCGGAACAATTGAAACAATTGACTAGCGTAATATTCCGTATTATCACGTGGTCAGTTTAATGAAAACTAGCCAATAAAAACGCTTAAAGGTATATTACACATGTTTATTATAAAACTATTCGTAATGGCTGTATAATATGGGGAAGCAAGGTATAGCATGTGATAAAAATAATGTGCAGGCGGAGTATGCTGAATTTGCACCTCCGTCATCATAAAATTGCTCATTCTCAATTAATATTGAAAATGAAAATGTTACGTTGATAGCGCAAATGAAGGAAGTGCATTTGTATCTTGAAGTATAGATTTTAATACACTATAATAACCATAATTAAGTACAAAATATTATAAAAATGAATACTTGCGTTTTAGTAGATTTAATTAAGTCAATTTACATATCGGGGACTAAATAAATTGCTTTGATAATTGAAACGTATGTTGGTATAGATGTCACGAAAACACTTTCTGCAAAGGTTAAACGTCTATGAACAGGCCCCTTAAACTTCGCTTGGAAATCATAAAGCAGCTTGTAAAAATCGAGCAATCAATTGTGTTGTCATTCACTTAATATCTGTTTAGCTGTCAAAAAGATGTCTATGCCGTGATTGTTTGACCTCCAGTTTTGAGGACATAGCTCGTGGAGCCGTCGCATCCGGTTTTCTTCAACACTAATTTGAAGAGATGATAATACTGGCCTGTTGTCCAGGGACTCCATATAATCATCAGACGAAGATTCTGTACGAGTGTTTGGAAGAATATCATCAACATGTGCTGATGGGTTGTCCATCATACCGGCCGTGTAAAGCCGCATTGGTGTTGAGTTCACTGTTCGTATTCGATGGTGATTCCATGCACCTTGCCAGGTGTTTAACCTTTCATTTATCTTTGAAATAAATACGTAATGAAGTGCAAACAAGTCTATTTCATTTAAAATGTCAAGCCGGCCATTGTCCTCTAAAAAGTAAAATAAGTCATAAAAATAACTCAAGACTCCGTCATACACGTCCCTCCACAATCGTTCAATACGTTGATTGCGTGTACTTTTACCAGTGAGCATACTTCCACGTCCTGTCCCGCGAGCATTTATCATGAAGTCGGCAACCTTCATATTTTCACGGCCTTGATCTGATCTGACCCGGTCAGGAACTCCAAATTTCGAAACACCATCTCTGAAGCAATGCAAAACCGTCTCCGCTTTGTTGTTGTCCGTGCATCTAAGATATGTAACTAAACGACTGAAACCATCAATGCCGCCTATTATAACAAAATGCCATCGAATTAATTTATGGTTGCTGTCAATGTGCCATAAACAATTTGGAGCTGAAACGTTGTAAATGCGACGTCGTAATCGCCTTCTTTTTCGTGCACGAATTCCATCTTCGTCTAGGTGTTTCAGACACTGACGAAGCCTGAAACGTTGAACCTGTATAAGAAATAATACTTTATGTTGGTTTTATGCAAAAATGAATATGCTTTAATTTACTTCTACATTTAGCCAAGTGCCTTATAAACAATAGAATTTTCTATGAAAAAAATCTAACAAAATTCTTATTTGTAATAGATTAAAGCGATAGCCGTTTCAGGTATGATTGTTTGGCACAAATCAAACTGTACTCTAAAACTAGTCTTAACAATTTAGTTAGTTTTCAATTGTTTGACAATACTTTATTGGAATCTGCACGGACAAATGTATCTGTTTATTTATAGACTGTCTACTAAAATCAATCAACAATGTACCGTATACGCCTTCAATTATAAAAAGATCTAGTTATGCATAGTAAAATCATGGTACCTTAATTCCTTTTTGAAGTAAAACTTTTCGCAGCATTTCTTCTCCACACCTAGGAAATTCAGTGATGGTCGTGGCAACAACAATGTTTAGTTCTTCTTCATCAATTTCTGTAAATGCGAGCTTTGACAAGCCAAAGTGACCCATCTTCCGGAATAAGGTACTTTCAGAAACCCCAAGTGCAATACTAGTGTCCTTCACTGAATATCCGGCTTCGAACAATGTTTCAATCATGATACTTGAAATTTCAAAACGTATATTCCGACACCGTGTACTATCATTATTATGTGCCCACGGATTACTCCGGTAACAAACACATTCAACACGCAATTTCATGATAGTTGTTTTGTCATTTACACCCAAGCAATTAAAGTCGTACAGTGACATAAGTGATATGATGTCCGGTGTTATCTTCTCCTGTCTGAAGCGCCGTATCACTCCTTCTTCCACTCCAAGTCGCTCAAGTATCAAATCCATATCCATTGTTGTAAAATGATGCAGAACAAATTGTCTTCCGTGTGTAATAAAAGCTTCGTATATAAAATGTTATCGTTAATGATTTTTAACGTATTTTTCAAATTTTATCTGCATAAAAAGACGATATGTGTTTATATAATTACGATTTATGTTTATATAAAGGTCTTTTGCCTTTATATAAAGAAGTAATGCCTTTATGTTATGGAAGTTTATTATATCTTTATATATTAATGCTTTATCTGTGTATATTCAAATTATGTATTTATATACAGTCCACTCTCGTTATCTCGACATCGGATATCTCGATATTCTCGATATGTCGAAGTAAGCTCAATGTCCCAACTTTTTTCCTTCTTTATCGATATAAATAAACATCGCATATGTCGATTTTCGTTATGTCGAATAATTCGATATCTCGATATAAAACTTTGTCCCGAGTCCCGATTTTACATGTATTTACTGTGGTTTATCTCGAAGTGCGAATAACTGTTCCAGTGTCAGCAAAAGGTGAGAAATTTTTCCTTTGATACTTCACCGTTCCGCTTCGCCCGGCTGCTCCCGATACTGTGCGGTAGGAAATTGATCCGTTAATTGCATCAATAATCACACGTGTGTAATGTCGTTAGCCATTTACACTTGAGTAAGGTCTGTCACTTAAACTGTCACTTTTACATCAATTAACTGCAATTAATACACAGCCTGCCGAAAGGCCGAAATACTAATTGTTTTTACAAACAATATTCCAAAATGCATTGAGTTATATTTTTACTAATAATCGATTGAACTTTGCATTTCAAACTACAAAATGTACATGTACAGTTCAGTATTCCGGAACGTGATTTACGCATGATCAGATGGCAAACCCTCGTCTTGATTGGACGTCAATTGCATCATAACTTGAAATAGCAACATTACCGGATGGCTTCTCGACAGTTTAGAAATATATTATAACCGCATGAAATTATGTTATACTTAAAACGTCATTTAAAGCATTTAAATAGCAAAATTAATCGTGCCTCGTAAAAACGCGTATATATATTAGGTAGAGAGTATTTTTCCACACGGTGACGGCTTTAGTTAGACCTCTTAGCTGGTATTTAGATGTTAAAAACAAGGTAAATTTTCGTCTCATATTTCTTTGAAAACGCCTAATCGGATATCTCGAACTCGCGTTATCTCGATATTTTTTCTTGTTCCCGCCGACTTCGAGATAACGAGAGTGGACTGTATTGTGATTATGCATATATATAAAGGTTACAGGCATTCATATAAAGATCTTTTGCCTTCATATAAAGAAGGAATGCCTTTATATAATGGAAGATTATTATATTTTTATATATTAATGCTTTATCTGTATATATTCAAATTATGTATTTATATATTGTGATTATGCATATATATAATGGTTTCAGGCATTCATATAAAGATATTTTGCCTTCATATAAAGAAGAAATACCTTTATATAATGGAAGATTATCTGTGTGTAATACATTAATATCTGTATAATTTTACATTTTATCTATATATAAGAAAATTATATCTTTATATATTAAAGTTTTATCTGTATATATTCAAATTATGTATTTATATATTGTGATTATGCATATATATAATGGTTACAGGCATTCATGCAGAGTCAGATTGACGTAATATCACAAGTTTTGGTATTATAAGACAGTCAAGGCGTTCCATACAGAACTATCAATAGAGTTATCTGTATACGAGTTATAACCCAACAATTGTATATATCGTCCGCAGATTCCTTCTTTGTATTTCTGTCCGCAAATCCTATAGATTTTTTTGGCGGCCGATTGCAGTATTCTGCGCTCAGCCGCCATTGGTGTGTTGTACTATGTACACTAATACCAAGATTAGCAGAAAGCAGGCCCCGTATGTATATACAATGAGAACTGATGTATTTATGGAACGTGAATTATATATAACTAATTTACGTTTTTAAATAACTAATTCAATATTGCTTACAGTTAATTTAAAAAAAATAAAATTGCATTGTCATAATAGAATTTGTCATTAATCTTATTTTTGCCACAATACAAAAAAATGAAACAAAGAAATTTGTATCAGAACGATTTGTATACTTTTTAGGTGTCACACTTGCTCAGTACAACAGAATTATTTGGTCAACTCGTACCTGCAATAAACATAAAAAACATCAAATGCATGCAAACACCCATCGCAATTTGTTTCCATAAAGAACAAATATTAAAAAGGTACGAGTTTACCAATCTGAAAAATGACTAAAGTACGAGTTGACCAAATCGGGTACGAGTTGACTAGGGTACGAGTTGACTTAGGTACGAGTTGACTGGAAACCCTTCTCTATTCCGGGACGGACCGTTCTATTTCTTCAAAGCTTATCATCACTCTTTATTGTTATTGTGACGATTGTACTATTTTATTTAATAAGATGTTAGTTGCTAACTTCTTATACGGTCTACAATTGGGTAATCCAGAAAATGCCACAAATCTGCTATGTTACTTCTTATTTCGTCGTGACGCTAAGTTAAATGTTGGTGCTAATATTTGTCATCGTAAAGTATTGTTAAACGTTGTGACTCTTATCATGAAACTAACCTACTCATAGTTCTAGCATGAAATTACTCATTTTTATATTTTATATAAGTGGTAATTAACAGTATATAACATATATTTATCCCAAAGGATCGCCAAATTGCCACTTTATAATGGCTAGTCGTAAGGCCCCGTACGGGTAGACACGAAGCTACCCGTACGGCTCTGTTCGTATAGTTGAATGTTATTGTTTACATTCGGGATTTTCCGCGCATGCGCACTGGCTGGTTGGCCTAAAACACTGGTTACAGTAACGTAAAACATGTAAACATGTCGTTTGTTTAGTCAAAGACCTATAGATAACAACGTAAAACATGTAAACATGTCGTTTGTTTAGTCAAAGACCTATAGATAATGCTATCTTTAGGTCTTTGACTAAACAAACGACATGTTTACATGATTTACGTTACTGAAACCAGTGTTATCTATAGGTCTTTGGCTAGCCGTACGGCTTATAATTTGATATTTGCACGTACAATGCGTATTTATACACTCCACAACTGTGATTTCTATTGATTGTTGCAATTGTTGTTTGGCGAAATAAATTTACATTTTTATAGCTCACACGTTTACACCCTTTATATACAATGCACGACTCGGATTTCCACCACGACGAAACAAAAACCATACTGCAAATACACGAGAATGATTAATTAATCCTGTCAACAAAAGTTTAAAGCCGAGGTAGTATCGCTTGATTTTCATTATACAATTAAAAATGTGGGTAAAATAAAGGACACGAATGCAAATTAACTAAGTATTATGGCTCTGTATAAAACGCGGTATTTAGCGCAGACTGCAAATTGCAGGCTGCGTTATCGGGCCATAAAACGCAGCCAATATAGACATCGTTGCAGTCAATATAGATATCGTTGGAAAACGCAGGCAATATAGAAATAGAAGGAATACGCAGACAATATAATATTCGAAGGCAAAACGGGTGAAATTAGAGAGAATTACCGTATCAATAATTCTAAGGTTGTAATTAACAGTATATGTATGAAAGTGGTAAAGGTCCAAACCATTATAAGACGTAAATTATCGTTTTTAATCGCTAAAATGGCAGTATAATTATACACGCATTTAGATTTTCTGTATCAAGAAGAAGACATAATAATTTGTTTTTATTGTTTAACATAATTGTTTATGAAATGTATGTATGTATAGTGTACGTACAGATTAAACGTGTTGTTGTTTTCAACGCAGTCAACGCAGCCAATATATAGACATCGTTGCAGGCAATATAGAAATCGTTGGCAAACGCAGCCAATATAGAAATAGAAGGAATACGCAGCCAATATAGAGATAGAAGGCAAAAACGCGTGAAGTTCGAGAATGATTGTATCAATAAGGTTTTAATTAACAGTATATGTATGAAAGTGGTAAAGGTCCATACAATTTTAAAGCTTATCGTTTTTATTGCTAAAATGGCAGTACATTTATACACGTTTTATTATTTTCTGTATCAAGATGAAGACATAATAATTATTAGTTTTTATGAGCACACATGAGTAATAAAAAATGTATTTACATAATTATATTAAATGTATAAAATGTATGCATGTATAGATTGAACAATTTGATGTTTTTAACGCAGACAATATGGACACCGCTGCAAATTGCAGACTTCGTAATCGGGAAGCGAGACAATTCAACTCTAAGACAATTCACCCCAAGAAGACAATTCACCCCCTAGACAATTCACCCCTGCTCCCTGGACATTTCACCCCCAGATATTTTTATTGTTTTCTTTTTCTGTTTGTTTAGGATTTAGTAATAACGGATAACTGATTTCTAAGGATAGTTATCTGTTTTCTATTTTTTTTATATAAAGTTCTAATAAAAGCATATAAAGATGTTCTCAGAATGTCTTTCTTTTTTTCCATAAAATTACTTGCAATTGAAACATAAGTGTGCTTTTTATACGCCCGTATAAAATACGGGACGTATTATGTGAAACCCCTTGGCGGGCGGGCGGCGGGCGGGCGGCGGGCGGCGGGCGGAAGGCATCACTTTGTCCGGACTCTAATTCAAATTGTATTCATCCGATCTTCACCAAACTTGGTCAGCAGTTGCATCTAGTTGATATGTAGGCCAAGTTCGAATATGGGTCATGCCGGGTCAAAAACTAGGTCATAGGGTCAATAAGTGCATTTTCAAAGGGGCCACTTTGTCCGGACTCTATTTCAAATTGTATTCATCCGATCTTCACCAAACTTGGTCAGCAGTTGCATCTAGTTGATATATAGGCCAAGTTCGAATATGGGTCATGCCGGGTCAAAAACTAGGTCAAAGGGTCAATTAGTGCATTTTCAACGGCGCCACTTTCTCCGGACTCTAATTCAAATTGTATTCATCCGATCTTCACCAAACTTGGTCAGTAGTTGCATCTAGTTGATATCTAGGTCAAGTCCGAATATGGGTCATGCTGGGTCAAAAACTAGGTCAAAGGGTCAATTAGTGCATTTTACTTTGTCCGGACTCTAATTCAAATTGTATAAATCTTATCTTCACCAAACTTGGTCAGTAGTTGCATCTAGTTGATATCTAGGCCAAGTTCGAATATGGGTCATGCCAGGTAAAAAACTAGGTCATAGGGTCAATTAGTCCATTTTCAACAGCGCCACTTTGTCCGGACTCTTATTCAAATTGTATTCATCCGATCTTTACCAAACTTGGTCAGTAGTTGCATCTAGTTGATATCTAGGTCAAGTTCGAATATGGGTCATGTCGGGTCAAGAACTAGGTCATAGGGTCAATTAGTGCATTTTCAACGGCGCCACTTTGTCCGGACTCTAATTCAAATTGTATTCATCCGAAACTTTTAAACAACTTTTTATCCTGCGTCAAAGTGGTATGGGGGTATAAGTCACATTCAGTGACAAAGCTCTAGTTCAAGTTGAATTCACCAAACTTGGTCAGAGGTAGTATATAGATTATATATCAGTCAGGTCTGATTGGAGACATGCAACCGATTAACACATGCAATATTTTTTTTGCTTATTTCCAAAACAAATACATCATTCATCAGTGTATCATCTCCAATGGCACACGAATCGGGCGTATATTGCTCCGTCATGCGGCGCTCTTGTTATCTATTGATGGTTGTTTTTATTATTAACAATATCTTATTATTGTTTTTATGACATTAAATAATTTATTATGTGTTTTTGTCTTATTTAATTATGTTTTTATTAATTAAAACAGTTTATATTTGTAAAAAGTGTAGGGGAGATAAATACGTGTAGAAAATATATAACAGAAGTAAGTTAAGGCGGTGTTATTGTTTACATTAAATATTAAACATTTAGCTCTGAAATGTGTAAATTGATAAGGCGATGCATAAACAATTTTGTAATTGCCCGAGCTGAGATTTCATTGCTTTGGCGATCAGGCCATAGGTTAATTTTGCAGACTGGTGCATAATGTTCATATATTGCGACAGTGGATTGACACATGTTCACTGGTAACACTCCCGTCCCAATTGAAAGTCTATTTTATCAAATCTTTCAATAGTAAAATAAAAGGATGCAAACATGTATTTGATTGTTTTGAAAAATTGCAAACATTTTGTGTTTTGGGTTTTTCTTTAGCACTTTTGTAGTCAATATTCAAAAATATTGCTTTTAACAATCGTATTGGTGATTATATAGTTAAAAACAAATATCAATCAATAAATATGTTTTTAAAGAAGAGTCATAATCATAAAATTGGTAACGATAAATGTTTTAAAAAGATGAAAGTAGGGAGGGGGCACACCTCAATGACATACCCCTAATGGCCGCGGTGCATCTGAATGAAAACATGTGTAAAGCGCGTAAGCATGTGAAAAATTACTAGCTGGCTTAAGCTTGATTATATTTTGAGAATACATTAACAATTAAAGTATATTTTGAATGTGATAGTAACTTGGAATTCCAATAATTGGTAATCCATACTTTGTACCTAAGTACAAATACTTTTATCCACAAACAAACCTTTTAATATAACTTTCTGGCTAAAGTTTAGGCGTTAACAACTATGAGAAAATATGTGCCAGGATTCCAGGATGATACTCACGCTCAGTGGATGTTATTTTTGATTGCACACCCACTCACAGGGTTATAAAGGTCACATGTAATTCCCCTCTTTCAGTTAATTTTTTTAAAAGTAGTGGTCCCTTACTGGTTTGAGTTAAGAGTTCCTTAACAGAGCCTTTGGTCGAAGTGTTTCAGCAGTGTTTTACACTAAAATGGAAATTTACTCAGGAGATAAAACTATGAAATATATTTTTATAATCACTGTTTTAAATCAATTTATAAAAACATATTTATAAGTTTATAAATCAAGATAAGCAGAAACTCAAGTTTTATATCAATAAGTCCAATTTCAACTATGTACGAACTTTCACTTATAAAGTGGAAAAATGCAACAATTAATTATTCCTGCAATTTACTTAAGATTGGTATTTCCAATTCTTATCAATAATTTTTTAACTTTTAATTTAGACCAAATGTCAACTGCGATTGTTTAAGTCAAATATCTTATATGGGTTTAATACAGATTGACTGTTAATAAATCATAAGGCAATAATTATTCAAAATGTCCAGATCACAGTTGTAGGGCAAAATGGCTCAGTTTAAAAAAATGTGACTATAATTATTAACAATGAAATATGAATCATATTTTGACAACATGCATCTTTTGCACTTGCCATGTATTCTGCGCAACATTGTTTAATGCTTACCCTGTTTTTAAATTCCAGACTTAATGAAAAAAGAGTTTAATTCAGAAAATTGGCTGCCATTTTACTATCGTGAAATTGGCTGATCATGTAATTGAAACATTATTCTGTGTCACTGAATTGATAACTGTTATTTTGTTTTCAAAATATTAAGCAATTTTTATCATCAGCATGAGATACATGACATATACAGATGACACATTTTTAGATGATGCTCTCTGAAGAATACGAGATGTCCTGTAAAGTTTTGTTTTTATCAGTTTATGTGTATTTTCATTATTGTCTTCAGTAGTTTAATCTCGATGTATAAAGCATCGAAACCATCGAATTCTTAATAATCGTGCCTCTCACAAATACAATATTGAATACAAAACTGACTTATCTGTGTATTTTACCCTCCAGACTTAGGTTAAATACTATTGTCTGAAGATAATGCTTAACATCTTTATGCTTTATAATATATATATATATATATATATATATATATATATATATATATATATATATATATATATATATATATATATATATATATATATATATATTTATTTATTTATATTTTTATTTATACATATACTAATGCGCACCAACATTTTAAATTGAATTTAGGTTATAAACTTTAGGTTATACCCAATAAAATACAGTCGTTCAAGTAATAGGGAAAAATGCAATGATATGAGCGCTAATACATAAGTTTTACTACAAATAATGGGAGGCCGACATTGCACCGATATGAATGTATTACATTGTAGAAACTGTTATTTTAAAATACAAATGTTTGGTTCCGTAGGTGTCTACGAAGATGCAAAAAGCTTTTCACAGGCAACAAAAAACGATGTCAGAACTTGTGAAAGCTTAAGATAAAAACAAGGACTTAAAAGGTAGGCGTGTACACACATATAGGATTCACACAAATGGCTCTAATTCATCACGATCTGAGCAGAACAGAACAAGTGCTTGAGCTGTTAAAGGTATGGTTTCCAAATGTGGGCAGATATTTTCGGCTTTGTCAATGTAGCAAAATTGTCTTTTGGAAGACGAAAACATTTCATCACAATAACCAGAGAGACAATTAAACATGTTGTCACGTAGTTTCACAAAGGAACAGCTAGAGTCATGCTCAGAAAATACAAAATGCTGTAAATATTTTCTTGAGTTTGTTTGAAGTTGACAAACCAACTGATTAATTTTTCTACGTTAGCTTTCTTTTTTAGTACAAATTTATTTTCCGAATGTACCGGGTTACAGACATTTTGAATAATCAAATGCACGAAAGGTTTGACCATTTCTTCAAAGAGACGCATATAGCAACAGTTAACGTTAGAAACATAACAGTGGCCAGTTTTTGAGCAGGAATGTTTATTGTAGCTAAACGAAATAATGTCGAGTATATGTTACAGGAACACGAATGTTCATTTGTATTTGAATATTATAGATGAATAAAAGAATCTTTTTGGCAAAGGCCAGTTGATAAGCTCACATCATAAATTGCAAATATGTTTATGATACTTGATGAATGGCACCAAATGACATCACCATTTGTTATCAATTCAAACTTAAATTGTTCATAAGCCGATTCATTTTCAATGTTGGATTCTTGAGAGTCAAAAGACCTTACTCTAACGTCTAAATCTGCCAGCGTTAACCTTCTTCTCACTTCTCTTCAAGATCGTTTCTCTGATGGGGGCTGGTCGAAATCTACTGAATCAGATGACACTGGAGGAGAAGTTCTTACAGCGGAGTATGATGGGAGGGTTTCCATGTGTTTAAGCTTTATGCAACAATTAAACACTCCCGATAGGTAACTTTTATGGAAGTTATACCGAATTTGATTTCGTGCTGAGACTGGTTTGTAGTTTTTGTCACATAGGGGTTACCATTGAGAAAAGTTAACTTTCTTATATTGCCACTTTTTGTAATTCGGATACAATGAAATAAATTGCATGTGTGCAAGCCAGGAGACAGGTGATTGAAGAGGAGCAAACAGAGACATTGGTGGCTGTGGAGCTGATGATTCCTCTCTGAATGCAATCATTAGAGCTCGAAAGGCCTCATCATCGAATACTTTGTATGCGTGATGAAAGCTAAATGATTGTATTAAAAAAATAAATCTGCACCGTTTCACTGTAAAAAAAATGGCACACAATGCTAATCAGTCAGATTTGTTGGAAGTACATGTCTTACTAAATTTGACACTGAATGGCGAACATAATTTTGAATTTTAACATTACAATTACAAGCAGCATACATACACTACATTGATGAACTGCAAAACTGCATGACTGTATATATTTTTGTATGAAATTACAGTCTGTACATCCTTAAATCTGTATGATTTACATTAATCAATTATCTGTTAGAAATTTTTAAAGCATCATGATAAATAAATAAACAAGAGGACCATAAGGTGCTCAGCCTCATCTGAGACCTTAAGGAAATAAACAAATGTATATAGCACTTCTGGACTGTTAACAAGGTTTCATTATAGCCATTTAATTAAAACTACCCCACTCCAAATGAGAATTTTTTTTAACGGACTACATCTATTCTCATACTTTGCCAATATTTTCTTAAACACATTTTCCAAGTTTTATGCATATTTGACTTCTTCCAAAATGTGACTTCTTAATGTCAACGAGCTTTTTCTTTTATTTTACGAAGTTTCTAAACTGACAAGACCAAGTTTCAAACTCAAGAGATATTTTTAGAAAATCGTCTGATAAAGGTTCATGAAGCTTGTACTAAATATGTGACTAATAAAGTGTTTACAGGCGTTCACTAAAGCTATATTACAAAAACTGCCCAGTCCGCTGACTGACATGGTTTTCAAAAGACCAGAACCATATTCTATCTCGGCCAATATATAATCAGACTTAATGTTTTGATCAAGTTGCATAACAATCTGACTAAACATTTTACTTCTAAAGAGTAAATAAGGTTTTAAAATAGCCATGCAAAGAAAACTATCCCACCATTTGCGGCCATCCTTTTCAACAGACAAGAATAACTTTGGAACTCAAATGAACAAATGTTCTGACGTTTCATAAGAATTGACCATTACTCTAGTCTTCGTTTTCTGTAATTTGACCTAGTTACCTAGTGTTTCAAATCATGTTAGACAGTTTCGTACTCTGCAAAGATATAATTGCAACAAATTTTCTGACAAAGTTTTATGAAGATCGGAAATAAATGAGGCGTCAAGTGTTTACAAGGTAAATGTTGGACGGACGCACGATGTACGACAAACAAAATGCTATCAAAAAAGCTCACCATGATCACTATGTGCTCAGGTTAGCTAAAAAATGAAATATGATTAATTTAAAGGAGTAGTAATAGAACTTAAGCATCAGAAAGAGTAGCACAAGTGGATGCATTAGCAGTATGTAAAGTATAAGTAATAGAAGTGTACGAAGCAATATTTAAATTAGTAGTATTTTTTGTTGTTGAATTAGTAAAAATAGTAGAAGCAACAGTAGTGGTAATAGTATAAGAAGAAGTAGTAGTAGTGGTGGTGGTGGTGGTAGTGTTGGTAGTAGTAGTAGTAATAGTAGTTTTAGTAGTAGTAGTAGTAGCAGTAGTAGTAGTATTAATAGTAGCGGCGACAGCAGCATCAGCAGTAGTAGCAGTAGTAGTAGTATTAATAGTAGCGGCGCCAGCAGCATCAGCAGTAGTAGCAGTAGTAGTAGTATTAATAGTAGCGGCGACAGCAGCATCAGCAGTAGTAGAAGTAGTAACAGGATGAGGAGAAGGTGGAGGAGCAGTAGTAGAAGTAGTAGTTGCAATATAGCTGCGGAAGCAGTAGCAGCAGATGTAGTAGTAGTAGTACTGTAGTAGGAAGAGTGGCAGTTATAAGAAACAGTAGCAGCATTACAAGTGATGTACAAGTAGTGGCAGTAAAAGTAGTAATAGCAGTTAAGTAGTGGTTGTTGTAGCAGTAGCAATAGCAGTATCAGTAGTAGTTATATTATTGTATTATATAACCCTGCACTCAATTTTCACATTCATCAACTTATGTTTGCTGCAATTGTTTACTCGTTATAAACATTGCCAGCATTATGTAAGTTCGAATAATATGTTTTACAATCAACAGCAATCAACATCATGCTGATATCAAAGAGTAAACATATAGATACGATGGTAAATGAGTCATAAACAAGCTGTTATCTTTTTTAAAAATGGTACAGAACATTAAATTGTTGTTAATAGCTATGAATACAACGCCCTGAGAAATAGCAATAATATTGTTGTATCATGGCTAAGTTAATTGCATGAATATACTTATATTTAATCACAAAACGTTATTGTCAAATCTTAAAAATCACAATTATCAATGATATATCAAGAATACATAAGGCATGTATATTTGCTAGCTATTTACGAAATTACCGCTATAAAAACTAAGGCAATTCCAAGGGTAAACAAAATCAAAGCTTGTAGGACATAAATTTGATAAATTATGTGAACAGTTTCAGACATTGCATGTGTGTAATTTATTACAAACCATAGCTACTAACATAACTGATCTTTCTGCATAATGTGGTCACAGTATATTTGTATTCAAATGATATTAAATATAATTTTTTTTAGCCTATCTTTTAGTCTTTAACATGCAATCGACCTCTTTCTTTAACAGCCGAATGAGGCAGATCCCAAAGTTCTGGCCGATGTGAAGCCATTAAATCTCTTTTTGAAAATGAACACTGAACTAATAATTCATAATTAAAGGATTTTATGCATACGTGTTTTGTTTTAAATTTATATTATTAATTTATTTACATTTTTCTTACTTGAACATTCCATATTACGTACCCTGAATTATACATAAATTGTATTCTACTGTAAAATGAAAGAATTAAACGGGTGGCGCGGCAAATTTAACAGGTGAGTATGCTAACTGTAGTTTGTTCAACGATTAAATTACTATTGGTTTGAAAATCAATTTAATAAAAAATGCAACTTCATATTACATCGGAATTAGGTGACGACAAAAGTGGGTCAAACGAAGTTATTGATATATCATAGATGCAGGATCGCAAAAGTTACGTACATTTAAACAATATATACATTTAGCTTATAGCACACTATTGATACGGAAAAATCTAACTAAATTTCAAAACTTTCGCTTACTTGAGAAATACCGTAGGTGGCTTTAACATTATTTAGAACATGCGCTTAACTCGTCACGTTTTTGAAAAAGTAGCACTGTTACAGTTTGATATGATAATGAAACGTATCCGTTACAACTGACTGACACATGCCTCAGGTTGATTAGCCTTTAAATAAAATGATACGTCACAACAAACAAATACGCGCATATAGATCCTCGCTGATTAGTGCAAGCGTCCGCTGTTACCTATGTCAGATATTCTTGAATACAGAGCATCGCGGCTGCTGAAACGCGTCATGTGACTACTTTTTGTAAGGAAAAGGCTGATTGGTTTCCTCCCATTAAGCATGTTCATAGTCTGTATAAATGAAACAAATGTGTTGAGTGCGGCATAAGAACGGAAGATTCATTCTTAACTATTTAAAAAACGTTTATATTAAACTGTTTGGAGGATAAACAAAGACTTCAATAAATCACATTTTCAACCTAATGTCGAAATCATTCATTTAAATAGATAAACATACGTTATCGTTTAATCTTCGTATCTTTACATCAGAATATGAGAACAAAGGAAATAGCTCTACCTTATACATTTTTGACAAGTGTTAACATACAATATGTTAAAATTTTTAGGCATTTTTAATTGTGAGTGACGTTATTATTAAGAGTTTTATTTTGCACTTCATCTTAATATATATTTCATATTAAAGAGAAATATGCAAATATAAAATGAAGATAATCGTTTTGCTTACTTTAAGAAAATGTGACTAAAATATAGTTAAGACACTTGTTACACTACAAACAAAAGACAATGCTGTAACATGACATAAAAGCTAGTGTATTTCCAATGCACACATATTTTATCTATTAATGATTTGCTGATTTGCAAACTTTTAGAATTAACAAGCAAATTTAAAAAGATACCTTTCCGCTTCTTAAGATCTGCGTTTGTAAAAAACGTTCTTTAGCGACAGTCTTATGATTTAAACTAAAAGAATCTATATCAGATCACAAATATACAAATTCAGAACTAGCAATTTTGTAATGGTTCTTTCGCTCACTCACGAAAATCTTCGGTTATAATGATATTTTGACCATATTAGTTAAGCTGTTGTGCTGTGGTTATTAAGAGAGTAAATGTTCTTATTAATGTAGGTACAAATGTAACAGAAATCAGAAAAAAATATAAATAAAAATCACCGACAAATTACATGTTCATCAAGTCTACAAAGCTGTTTGAAAATGAAAGTTGGATAAAATTAGGCACACAACAAAGTGCAAAGGACTTATTTTTTTAATGAGACCTTTGATCTTGGATTTAGGGACCTGGTTGGTTCTTGTGTGTGACTCCATCACCTTATTCTCATAACTTTGCCAAGGCATTTGAAAATTCTTCCATGCTGATCAAAGCAATTACCAACACAAATATATCTCACCGACCTTTAAGCGAAAGACACTACACAAGATTTCACATGTGGATCATGTATACCAATCAATTTCGGAATACCATCATGCCTGATATGAGCATCTACTCTAATTGTAACCACATATATGGAATATGTACAAACATCATGTGCCTATTTACCCTTGAGCAATCGGCGTTATTCGTCCACGTGACACACCATCTTCATATGATGATCATTTGTGTAAAATCATTTTGAATTCCCATCGTGCACAATAAAGTAACCAGGATGATACATAAACATTTGCTTCACTATATCCATATATATGTAATGCACAAACTGAAGTAACATTAGTGCCGTTGACGTGTTAGCGAGTCACATGGTTTTGTGCGCAAAACTTTTCTTGATATGATGATCATAAACATTTTCCTTAATATTTACACCATATGAATATTCACAAACATCAAAAGTCTATAACGACCTTGAAGCTAGCAATTTAGTAGTTTCACGCGATATAAGATCTTAAAACGACGATAATTTGTGCCAATGTATTTTGAAATCCCATCATGCGTGACGCAAAATATGCGTCTAACCTAAAGAATTCCACCCCACCAACACACACACTGCATACAGGCGCCGAAAATCAGGAGCAGTATGAAAGACATATACATTAAGTTGTACTTTGCGCATACGCGCTATTGATATCTGTAATGTAAGGATGTATCATTCTAACTGAATTATATCATTTTGAAGAGGTGAGTACGATTCCTTTGGTTAAATACTTCGAAAAAGGAATGATAGTGTATTCGTTTTTTCTTAACATTCGGAACATGCAGTTTGATGTGTGTGTATTTTTAGATAAATACCGTCAATATGACTCTTTAAGGAGTATATTATAAAATCATTCTGCATTACAAAGCATAGATCGTTTACAACAGAATCATTTTATATAAAGGAATTCCTTGAGGATTGGGAAATGCAATTGTGCAAGCTTTTCAATTGTATTGCATTGAATAGTTTAAATCGATATAATTGCACTTAGAATCATTTTGAAGTATACTATTTTCACTCGGCTTATTTTTTTATCAACTCAAATGATTATTGCAGTAATTGTAATTTGCACAATAATTTTATCAAAGGGATAAACGTTAAGAAATATGTTATTGCACTTATCCTGTTTAAAAACTAAATCTAATTCCAATAGATCTCTGTCATGTGTTAAGTAAATAAATAAATAAATAAATAAATAAATATATATATATATATATATATATATATATATATATATATATATATATATATATAAATAATTAGATACACAGAAAGAAAGAAAGATAGAGAGAGAGAGAGACATACAGACAGACAGACAGACACACACACAGACAGACGGACAGAAAGACAGACACACAGACAGATCCACAGACAGACAGACAGACACACAGGCAGACAGATAGACAGACAGACAGCAGACAGACACACAGACAGACAGACACACAGACACACAGACAGACACACAGACAGACAGACAGACAGGCAGGCAGGAAGGCAGGCAGGTAGGAAGACAGACAGACAGACAGATAGACAGACAGACTGACAAACAGACAGACAGACAGACAGACGGACATGCAGACAGAAAATAATCAATACTTGATTGCGCATTGGAACGATCTATAACGCTCTCATTACAATCTACTTTTACATACATAAAATGAAAAGACGTTTATAGCAAAGTTCTTGTTTAATTGTGAAAAATCGACCCGAAATCGCCTCCGTCAAAACTGACATATGGACGTCGAGAATTACATGCTTCGATTTTGGGGTCATATTTGTGAAACTTGTAGCTGTTTTGGACATACTTGGTGGATTTTCATTAAATAAACGGTGTTTAATCATAGATGGACGCTTCCTGCTGGAAACCACAACGACATAAGTGTGCATTGTTTGATCTTTCATGATGTTGCATAGTGTTATTAAATACACACGTGAAATCATCGTTTGATACATTTTCTTTTGTAACATATATAATATATAGAGACCGCTAAATAAAATATGTTCAATTTCGCCTTAAACTGACTATAGGAAACAGTACTTGCATTAGTTTTGTTCTAATGGAGTGCACGAGTGCCAGGTGAATGTTGTGAATGTTCAAAATTTATCTAATAAATTCATGTATTGTATTCATGCGGTTGAACGTTAATAAACAAGCTCTTCATTAAATTAGAAAAGCAAGTCTAGATACACATCATTTAAACAAAAAGAAACACACAAACTTGAATCTGAAACCATCAAAACCATTGAAACACTTGAAAAACAATTGCATCAAACAAACACAAATGAGACCACCGACATTGAAAATGAAATAACATTAAAAAAACAAATATTAGATTGGAATCTATCATACACATCTCAATGGAATAATACTAAGAGCGCATGCACAGCATGGTGAACACAATGAAAACAATACAAAATATTTCGCTAACATTGAAAAACGTAGAAGTGAACAAAAATGTACACCAATTAGTAGTCAATGGCAAAGATATAACAAACAGAACTCAAATACTAGAAGAACAACGTTTATTTTTCGAAACTCTCTATAAACGAAAAAATGTTGAAAATAACACCCTTTTTAAAAATACACATCACGCTTTAAATCAGGAGGAAAAACAACTGTGCGACGGATTTCTTAATGAATATGAATGTGGATAAGCCCTAAAATAAATGCAAAATAACAAAAGTCCAGGATCTGATGGCATCACAATCGAATTTTATAAAATTTTCTGGAATGATATAAAAACACCTCTAATTTATTCACTTAACTATTCATTTAACAACGAAAACTTAACTACGCTACAAAATCAAGGTATTATATCACTTATTCCAAAACCTGGAGAAAACTTAGAATCCTTATCAAACTGGCGCCCGATTAGTTTACTAAACAATGATTATAAAATTGCAACTAAAAGTATAGCAGACAGAATAAAAAAATATTACCATCAATCATTTCAAAATCTCAATCTGGTTTCATAAAAGGACGTTACATTAGTGAAAACGTTCGTCATATCCAAGAATGCATAAATTATTTCAACAATTCAAATAGTCCTGGTCTAATATTCTTTGCAGACTTTGAAAAGGCATTCGATTCGCTTGATCATTCATTTATGTTCTCCTGCTTAGAAAATATGAACTTTGGTGAAAGTCTCATTCAATGGGTCAAACTAATCTATACCGATATTAACAGTATAATCATTAACAATGGCTCCTTTTCAAACAGGTTTAACATCGAACGAGGGGTTCGACAAGGATGTCCACTCTCATCATCGCTATTTATTATTTGCATCGAGTATCTATCACATCACATCCAATCAAATAAACACATAAAAGGCATATCACTAGAACCTGACGAAGAAATCAAACAATCCCTATTTGCTGACGATGCAACTTACTTTTTAAACGACAATTACGATTCTTTCCATAACCTAATAGAGTCGCTAACCCTTTACGGAATGACATCGGGTCTAAAACTAAACAAACGTAAATGTACTGTGCTACGAGTAGGTAAATTAAAACAAAGTAATGTTCCATATAAAAAAGAAATGAAATTTAATTGGACATCCGATGAAGCCACAACGTTAGGAATTACTTTCACAAATAATAAAAAGGATACAGTTCTTAAAAACATACTACCTAAATTACAGAATTTTAAAACTGCTTAAAATCATGGCATCATCGTAAACTCGCACTAATCGGAAAAAAACACAGTATTGAAAACGTTTGTACTTCCTAAATTAATATATGTATTAACAGTTCTTCCAAATCCACCAAATGATGTTATTAACGATATAAAATCAGCAATATTTAATTTAATATGGGACGGTAAGCCTGATAAAATAAAAAGCACTCAGTTAATTCAATCTGTAGAAAATAGAGGTATCCAATTAACGAACATTGACTCATGCTTGAATGCAATCAAATGCAGCTGGGTTAAAAGATACCTAGATAATACCAATACGAGTACATGGAAATTATTCTACCAGAAAATCCTAAAAAATATGGTGACTCCTTACTCTTTGAATGTAACATCAGCAATACTATCTTACATGAAATTGCAAACAAAAACATATTTCTGTCTGATGTTCTATCAGCGTGGAGTGATGTCACTCATAACTTTGAAACCCAAACCAGCAGTAAAACAATTTTATGGAACAATAAAGACTTCAAAAAATAAGACGTTTTTCTATAAAGATTGGTTTGAACGAAGAATTAAATATGTCGACCAATTATATGACTACAGAATTAAGGATTTCTACTCTTTTGATAATACATGCTACATATACGGAATACCTTCAAATAATTTTCTGAAGTACTACACACTAATTAAAAGCATACCCATACATATTAAATCTGAAATCAATACAATTAATACACCATGTACTCAAACAACATTTGTAGAAAACATACTTGGAAGAAAAAACAAAACAAAATAAAATATTTTACAAACTACAAATTAAAAACCCTACAGAAAACTCCAAAATCCAATATAAATGGCAAGTCCTTTTTGGAGAAAATGAACTTAATTGGAAACACATATTTACCATGCCATATAAAGCAACTATTGAAAGCACACTGAGAAATTTTCAATATAAATACATCCATAGAATTATAGCTACAAATAAATATCTCTTTAAATGCAAATTATCTAACTCAAATCTGTGTGACTTCTGCAGTGAAAACATTAAAACTATAGAACATCTTTTTGGGAGTGCAAACACATCCAGCCTATTTGGAATCAATTAATATCTTTTCTTGAACAACAGCAACTCAACGTTAAACTATCTTTCTTAAATGTAAGTTTCGGAATTAACTCATTGAAATCAATAGACGGTAATAATATTGTGAATTTTATGGTTATATTGATGAAATATTTTATCTTAAACATGAAGTGCAACAACAAGTACCAAATTTAAATTGTTTTGTCCATAGTCTTAAACTAAAAATCCAGATTGAGAAAGAAATAGCCCTCAGTAATGACACATTACAAATCTTTGAATAAAAATGGAATCGAATTAAATTCTCATAATGTTTTGTCCACTTATATACATTTCACTCTAATGTTAGTTTATCTTTCTAAAATAGCTTTGTTTATTTTTTTTCAATCTGACAAGATCATTGTGAATATACAACAGAACACACAAATCCAGTATGCTTTCTTCCGACTTTATACAACTCATCATTTTTCATAACTATTCCTCTGTTGTTCTTTTCTTTTCTCTCTAAATATATATATATATATATATATATATATATATTAGCATATCTTGTATAACATGTCTGAACTTTATTGCTTTATACAATCACTGTGTTGTATAATCATATACATGTTTACATTATATGTATGATATTGATAAAAAAAGAAAAGAAAAGCAAGTCTGGAAATATATTGGAAACCAATCATTTAAAATAAGTTCAAAGTTAACAAGAAATATCTTTAAAAAAGATATACGGCGTTGATTGTGGTCGATGTTTATAAACGATCAAAAGTTATCTCTATGAGATAAAAAGTAGCGGATGCCTTTTTTCTGCGCAGTTCTTAGCTACATCACAAGCAAATCAATTACGGGGTGTTGCGCCAGATTTCGTGGCTAATTTTTCTCTATGTGATATTATTACTCAGATATCTATATTTACAGAATAGAAAAACACAAGAAACATGAAAATAAACGAGTGCATATAGGTCAGCCGGCAATACTCGAATCTTATTTAATTGCATAATTATAGTATAGTGAATTATTGTGCTCATGCTTAATAAACTGGTCTAAATGGATAAATATTTCTAATTAATTTTATCAAAATTGGTCCTTATCATGCAAATGTTGAAAACATATTAAAAATCGATGATTGACATACCACAATAATATCGCCGAATATCTTTATTTAGTATCTTTCTGATCAAAACAGACTTCAAGTGCACAAAGTTTACGAGACGGCGTTTATATAAAGATTTCTGCAACTGACCGCAAACTGACCTTTATACCTTGCGGATTGGAATGCAATGCATTAAAGTTAGGTAACAATTCTGCTGCTGAAACGACGGCTTGTTTACGCCAACTGTACACGACCAAGGCAACAGCTGTGCCTAAAATATTGATATATCGACAAAGCGACTAAACGAACTATTTACTCCATCAGACAAAAATAGCATAGATTCCAATTTTTTCCTTCAATGAAAAGATCGCAACCCCTTCTACGAACTCCGGCGATGAACTGTATATAAACTCTGACTTTCACACACTGGCCGCGAATTGACCCGAAACCTCGCGGGTTGAAATGCAATGCAAGTAAGTACTAAATATGAGAATATAGCCTTTAGTATAAACGCTTTCGCGCTGGTAATTCTCTGAAAATAAAAGGTGAACGCACAATCTGTATTTATGTCGAAAATTGATTGTAAATTTGTTCTATCTATTGAGCCTTTTCATTAGAGATAAAATTATTTCATGCAGTAAAACAGTTTTACAAAGACGCGGATATGTTTCTAATGTTCTGGTGTTATACTCAAATCAGCCAATGGAATAAATGAAGTGTATTCATTCGTACCTAGCCGCGGGAAATTTTATTTTAATATTATTGGACACTTACAAAGGTCAAGTCAGGGTGAAAAGCTGGCTTAATACAGCTTACGCCGAAAAATTCAATGAACGTTAAATATCTTTTTGCTTTTATTACATAAAATGTCTCTAGAAATTCAAACAATTGATTTCCGGCCCATTGGTTGGCGAGATAATCATTTGGCGAAAGGTAAGGTATGAAATACGAACGATGTCGAATATGTAACTCAGCTCTTCAATTCGTTTAAAAGTGCCGTTCTTACAATAGTATGCAAATGCTTTATATGATGCTTTGTGCCTGTACATTTCTTGTCTAAACGATTCTTAATAATTATTGCATGTCATAATTATTTAGTAAAGTATATATTATTTTATATCGTTGACTACATCCATGAGAGGTGCAGTTCTTACAAAAAACTACTTTTAATTGACAAACAATATGACCGTAGTGAGCTTGATGCCAATCATCTACAAACATACATATTGATGTCACGAAAGATGCTGGCTTGCCAGCATCAACTTTATCTCCTTAACATAAAAAATAACAATTTGAACTGTTTTATACTTATTTTTAACCCCAATACAATTAATGTCTACCACATTGACTAGTAACATACGTTTTAAAGGCAATTAAAATAATGTTTATATTATTATTATTATTTGCTAACACCATTCAGCATGTTATATTAAAATATTCCCAATTAAATATAATAAACTAAGGGTGGTGTGTATTATTCAATAAATATTTTGGTGTTAAAATGTGCCCATCAGTGGATATTTCTCAGATTGAGTAATTGGCTGATACCCCTATCAGATAAGCAATAAGCCCATCATAAACATTAATCCCTATCAGTGCTCCATCTAGGGCCTAACAAAGGGATGTTGATAGACTTTTGATTGGCTCAGCCACCATCTATTTGAAAACATGCGACTTTTGATTGGTTGAAAGCACAAGACGTTTTTTTTGCAAACATGCTGGTTTCAGCAACTGACTTTGAGCTAAATTTTATGTACAATAGTGCACCATTAATACTTATAATTATAGTGTAAAATGAAATACTTTCAAGCATGAAGTATTGTGTGATAAAAACAATGTGTATTTACTACAATGTGTAAATCAACGATACGTTTGTTGTAAAGGAGATTCAAATTGGGTGGTTAAAGTGATATGGTCTCATAGTTCAGCAAATGCCTGTTTTTGGAATACTGAAGAACAGTTGTTACAGGTTTGTATTTTCATTTCTGCATCCCTTTTTTATATAGATTATTGAATTAATTATGATCATGATCATATTTATGTATTGTCACTTTGAAATGTAAATGGATAAGTAAATGTAATGCAATTTAAGGACAAACAACACCATTTGAATTATTATGGCTGTTTTTTATGGTTATAGTCATCTTATATGTTATTTATACCTATTTATGGTCATTAATGAACAGATTATTCTTTCCCCCATATTAAATGAGAACTTTTATATTTTACATTTGAAGGTTAAACCCCAAGGTGAAATTTACATTGATCGGAAGATTCGTTTGAAAGAATCATCACCTGCCAAAAAAGGGATCAAAAGGGGGACTACCTGATGTATGGACTTTTATGCCAGGTTTAAAGGGATCTTTTTACGTTTTGGTAAATTGACAACATTGAAAAAAGTTGTTTCAGATTCGCATTTTTGTTTTAGTTATGATATTTGTGAGGAAACAGTAATACGGTACATTTACCATGGTCTAACATAGCCATTATATGCATCTTTTGACGATTTTAAAACCTGAAAATTATAAAGCGTTGCAACGCGAAACGATTGAATAATTTGGAGAGTTCAGTTGCTGTCGTTTAATTTTGTGAAACTACGAAGATTGCTTATATAAAGTATAAAATACGTATCTCATACATACTTGGCAGGATGGCCGAGCGGTCTAATTGCCTTTTACTCCAGGACTCCGGGTGTCAGTCGTTCGAGCCCTGAAGCGGGCTACTTTTTTTCCTTTTTTAAATGTTATTCTTGATTTTTTTACTGGAGCTTTTTCGATCCAATGTTTGCATTGATCATTTTAAAGCATTTAATGACAAACTTCAAAACATGCCAAAATCTGTGAAAAGGCCCCTTTAATCCTGCACGAGCAGGCCAACTTGAGGAAAACAGGAGTGGGAAAACCGCACCCTGTCCTTGACCAAGAAAATCTGGATTTGTTGAATGGTAAAACTATACAGGTTATTGCATTTTAAAGGCGTCACACTTCCGACTTGTCTACACAGCCAAATGAGACCACGTATCTGGGTACGTTTTCAAAAAGTATTTTTTACCAAACGTAATTTCTTTTAATTACTTATGAAAAGTGTTAAGTCACATGTGATTCATGGGATTAAGATTGCAAAAATAAACAAACTAAACCAACAAGCAAACTTGTTTTGATTTAAATTTATAATTTTTATAGCAACAAGATAACCATAACAGCAATATTTAACACTTACATTATAAAATATCTTTTAGGACCTGATCTCAAATGAAATCATGCATGAGACGCGCCTCGCAAAGGCCATGACAGTAGTTTTCAGACCTGATCAGCTGGTGACTGCTCTATGAAGGGTTTTTCAAATTTTCCAAAGGGGGGAGATTCGAGAGTGTGTCCGATTGCCGAACGCTGCGCAACAGTTGGTATGACTCTTTTTTTTTTAGGGAAAATGGGATTTAAATATATGTAACATATTTCCTCCATATCCGTTCTGAAACAAACATTATGAAAGTAATTTAAATTTGACTCCAGCACATAGGCAGACAAACATATCTTCAGTATTAAGCCACAGTATTTTGCCTCCTTGTTTCAAAAACCTCGTTTGAAATCCTTCTAATGTAGATAATGTTAAAATGGGATACCTGAACTGATTATGTTGATGTAAAAGTTTATTCCACCACAATCAAGTCATACAGATAAGACTTGATTTTGGTGGAATAAACTTCTACATGTTTTTTTTTTAATACTGCAATGTACAGTAAAATCTTGAATTGATTGTTTATATACATTTCAGATGTCATATTCAAAAAGCTTGCCCTGCCCATTTCAGCAGTGTCAAAAAAAATGAGATGGGCCTTGAGGAGGCTTCGTGTGATATACAGCGCGGATAATATATGAGATGAATTGTCTAGTGCTGAGCTACTTTGTTGCGTTTGTATATAGGTGTAAATATGTGTTAAGGGCTATCTCAGGAACAAATATGATGAAGGATTCCTAAATAGCGTCATTTTATATATCCGGTTCCACCAACACAGTTAAACACAATTATTATTAATTTTATCCTCTTTATCACCCTCACTAACTGAAACTGTATACATCATTATTCATACCCGTCTTCCCATTTTTACCTGGGGTAGCCCAAACATGAAAATGTTATTTATTTTAATTTATTATGTTAAAGGTTCTGTCATATTGTGATAACGAATATTGGGTAGATGTTTTCCTGATTTTGTTAAAAATGAACAGTAAAAATGTTCACATTATTTGTTTTTTAATAAAAAGATAGTTTTTGTGCAAATCGTGTGTGTTTTTTTTAATCACGCGGAGCTAGTAATGATCTGTTGTGATTTTATCTCAATTACCTTGTTTACCGGAAAGGTGTATAATTTTATTTTTTTTACAAAGGATAAGGGTCAGACGAGCACAATTTTAGGATCCCTTCAGCGATCAAAAGACTCACAAAAAAACAACTTAAAAACACACTTCCGTAGACAGAAGTGTGTTTAAGTTGATTTTGCGAGTCTTGTTACACGTACAAAAAAACATTCAGTTTCGGTAAGTTGGTTTTTTGTGAGTTTTGGTACGTTGGTTTTTGTGGGTTTTGGTATGTTGGTTTTTTAACCCACAAATAACCAACTTACATTTACCAAAACCCACATATGTGTACCAAGTGAGTATTTTCTGTGTTTTACTCAGTTGGAAAATATGACCCACTTTTATCACAGAAAAAAAAACTTACCAAAACTCACAAAAACCAACTTACCAAAACCCACATAAGTTAGTTTTTTCTGTGTTTTACTCACTTTTAACCAAGTTGGTAAAAAGACCCACTTTAAACACAGAAAAAACCAACATACCAAAACTCACAAAAACAACTTACTAAAACCCACTAAAAATCAACTTACCAAAACAAACAAAAAACAACTTACCAAAACCCACATATGGTACCAAGTGAGTTTTTTCTGTGTTTTACACAGCTTTTACCAAGTCGGTAAGCAAAACGACCCACTTAAACCAACTGCAAATACCGCTTTGTTTAACACGGATATAACCCGTGTTTAACTCGAATTTTACACACTTATATGGGAAGGGTTGTTACTGTCCCATGCCTATATAATTTAATTGATATTAAATGTGCTAAGTTTTGAAGCTGTTTTGGACAGACAAAGATGGTTGGTACCTAAACAAAGCATTTTTTACCAAATTAAAAACTCATTTTAAGTTGATATTTGACGACATCTACCTCTGAAATGTAATATTCCTAATGTCCCAGACATTGGTGATAAAGGGCACAACATATAATTGTCTGGTGATTTAAAGAGGGTTTTTATTTGTGAACTGGAGGAAACATACCTGGAAAACCTAAAAATATGCACTTGGGCACTGAAATCATGCTCATGTTCACATAACGTATTTAATGAGTGTCCCGTAAACTGCTGTAAGATACGTTAACAAATTTTGGTATCACATATTTGGTATGAAATAATGTAAATATAGTCTGAAATATATGCATTTGACATTGGCAGTGGTGACATAATACGTTTTTAATAGTGATTGGACTCATAATTTGAGAATTAAAACAGCATAAATCGACGAAATTCAAATATTTAATTGTTGCGTACATTTTGTGTAAGATAGGTTGAGACTCTATCGACTAAATAATCTTAATGAACACAACTATCATATTCCATGCTAAGATTCCTTTATCGCCCGCTCTATAATGACAAGATATAGCACAAGTATTGTTATTAAAACCACAAACCTTATGATGGTGATAAAAACTAAAAATTTTGGTAAGATACGTTATGGTTAGATACGTTAATGAGCTTTCATGTTATCAATTTCCTATTTGTCAAAATCCTATATTTAGATTCTTTAAACCACACATGTGTATAACTTACATTAGATAGACTCGACAGAGCCATGTTCTTGTGTAATTTCCATGATAATTTTTGATAACCTGATACAAAGTTTGATACTAGACCAGTGGTTAATTGAATGTGTTATAACTGGGATAAGTTACCGTTTTTAGATTCATTCGTTTTGTGTGCTACATGATGTTATACGTTAAACTTAATTTGCAAAAGTATTGTTAATGAATAAGTGTGCTTTTTAGTGCATAAAACGTAACAAACAAGCTTAACGTATCTTACATAAAGTTAACGTATATTACACGCTCTATGTTATGTTTAGGGCACAACTTTTAAAAGATGGATTTAATTATGTCAGTAAATGTGTGCTTGGTTGATATTTCAATGGTCAAAATTACATTACAATGTAGGTATGTGTATAGCTTGAAAGAGTATTAGGCTTTGTGTTTTTTATATTGTATTTAACGTATCTTACATTTCTATCCGAACTCCACCATGGGTATATACCAAATAATACAGTGATAGAGAAATAATTTGAATGCGAATGACCTGCAGGGACATGGTAATATTGATAAATGAACATGATACATGAGTAGATGAGCTATATACCTTCATGAAATGCACAATGACCTTAAGCAGTTTGTTTACAATAATCTGCACAGTCAGTGTTTCATGGAGATTATGTAGACTTTAACAAAGATATATAATCCTGTAAATGAAGATCGCTGTCTTTTTTGATTTACCATATCTAATAGCTGTCACTTTGTAAGTACATGATCTTTTCTTGACACTGCATACAGTTTAGATGATAAAAAATAATCACAAAAATTATAATCAAAAAGAACTTGACAACGAGAGTGTTCCTAATGTTAGATTTCATACGATTTATATATATCTATATCACATTTATTTAAAATTCATTGTGATCTTACTTGATTTATATGGCAACCAATGCGCTACTTATAATGTTAGACCTTTGGCACACAAAGATTTATCATGAACAAGCTGGATCTTTAACATAATAAACAATGAATTAAAGCGATTTGTTTATAAGTACGTGCACCCGTTTGCAAACCTTCCCTTTTTTGTTCAGGACGTAGACTGTGTATTTTAATTTATGGAATTTAATAGATAAAGCCATTGCAATAATAAAGCATCGACTAATTAATAGTTTAAACAGATATTGAGTAACAGACTAGGCACGAAGTTGTTCTCTAAGAAAAATTCACACTGTAAGATACGTTAACATTTGTAGTGGCATACAATGTCAAAATATCGTTCCAGTATGGTTTACATGGGATGCATTATGTACAATATAAAATATTTTTATGCTTACATTAGCAAGCAAGATACGTTAACAATTTTATTTAATGCATTTATTTTTAGCATTTATTTCAGCAAATGGTCTTGTTAAGACTTTTAAAACGTTTTTACTACTAAAGAAAGACAAGTCAGTCATTCTTTGATAGCTTTTTGTTCTATAAATCACTTTTTCCAATGCACGATATACCTATGTAAGATACGCTTAAAAGCAGTACAATTACTATCATCAAAATATAAATCATTCTCTGCACACATGAACTACAATTTATTTCCTTATAAATGAGGTACTATAAGATTGATGTAATGACAGCGATGATTTGAATGAATATGTACGTCTTAAAAGTACACCATACATGACAGGGATCCATCCTTGACCTCGTTTATTGTATATACATTTATTGTACCTTTTAATTGATAAATTATTCCTTTAAAGGCAAAGTCATACCGAACACGTTATCATAGTTAGTGTTATATGTTATTCCTTCACCCAAATGAGTAATTTATCTTTGCAGAGCTGTCAATTCTGTTGTTTTAATAAAAATGATATCATATATAACTTATCTTACAGAGTATATTATATATATGATTTTGTAGTGAATGTCATTTTTTATTAGCTCGACTAGTATATATGAAATATATATAGTGGAGCTATCGTACACACCCCGGCGTCGGCGTGAGCGATAGCGTGAGCTCAAATGTTAAAGTTTTTGTTCTACCCCAAATATTTCCTATGTCCCTCGGCATATTGCTTTAATATTGTGCCAACATGACCCCAACCTATAAACAAGAGCAGACAACTGTATCAACCTCTTTGTAAGAATTATGGCCCTTTTTCAATTAGAATATGCATATTATTGATAAATCTATGTTGAAGTTTGCGTACCACCTCAAATATTTTCAATGTCCCTTGACATATTGCTTTTCATATTTTGCAAACTTCTTTACCAACATGACCCCAATCTATAAACAAGAGCAGACAACTGTATCAAGCATTTTGTAATAATTCATTATAATATGCATATTACTTTAGTTACATTGTCATTACTTTTTTATTTATGATCAGATTTATTAATACTTTGACAAAACAACACTGACCTGAATACCACAATGGATTACACCCAAACAATACCCCAAGCCCCAACCAAGAATCCCAGAATCCCTGCCCCCCCCCTCCCCCAGACATTTTGTTTTCCTTTTGTGTAAAACAATCATCTAATAAATGACCACACCCCACATTATACACCCCTCTAAACCCACCCCCTACCCCCCCAAACAAAAAAAAAATTAAAAAAATCCTTTTTTTTATTTTTGAAAGATCGTCTAATAAATTAACTACTTTTAAAAATGAAAATGTCCCTTTAATTGACAATGGGCGTTTTGTGTTCATACTTGCGACAATTACTAACTATCATAAGGGACTGTGCAGGCAAAGTTATGTTACTCTGGCTGGTATTTTGACAGAATTATGGCCCCTTTATACTTAGAAAATTGAAAATTTCGTTAAGTTTTGTGTTTTGGTCCACTTTACTCCTAAAGTATCATACCTATTGCTTTCAGACTAGGAACACTCGCAAACTATCATAAGTGGACTGTACAGGACAAGTTGCATAACTCTGGTTGTAATTTTGACGGAATTATGGCTCTTTTTTACTTTGAATATATGGTTAAATTTTGTGTTTACATCCACTTTACTTCTAAAGTATCAAAGTATTGCTTTCAAACTTCAAATACTTTCATAATATCATGAGGGTACTGTACCTGGCAAGTTGAATTTTGCCTTGACCTTTGAACGACCTTGACTCTCAAGGTTAAATAATTAAATTTTGCTTAAACTGCCATGACTTCGTTATTTATGATCAGATTTGATTGATACTTTGACAAAACAATTCTTACCTGACATACTGCAATAGACTTCACCCAAACCATCCCCCATGCCCCCCCGCCCGAATCCCCCCCCACAAAAAATTATTGTTTTGAAAGATAATTCTATAAATGACCACAACCTCACACTTCACCCCCCCCCCCCCCCCCCGACCCCCCCCCCCACACACAAAAATATTTATTTTTATTATTTTATTTTTGAAAGACCGTCCAACTATCCCACCCAAGAATCCCCCCCCCCCTCAAATTTTTATATATATTTGTTTTGCTATTTTATTTCTTATTTTTGGAAGATCATTTAATAAATAACCACACCCTCACACTATACACCCTTTCCACCCCAACCCTCCATCTTTTTTGAAGTATTGAGATAGCTCCCTTCACCTTTAAAAAGAAAAAAATAGATGAGCGGTCTGCACTAGCATGGCGGTGCTCTTGTTTTATATGATTTTATGAAAGATTTTTTGTATGCGAAGGTTTTCATTTTCTAGATGTGTAATTTTTTTTCAAGCCTATTAATTCATATACTAATTCTAATTATTATATTGATTTGTCCATACCACTTATAGTTTTGATGAATTGTTCATAGAAGAGCTCCATATCTTAAGTTATAATTTCGGATGTGTGTGGTAAATTGTAATTTATAGAGATTAGTACCAGGTAACTAATTACGTCATCAAAAAATAATTGTCTTTGATGTTCAGACCTATGGGTATCCCATAATTGTACTGGGTTTGTAATTGCTTAATTGATTTTACTGTCAAAGCAAATAGGTTTGCTCGAATTTGGCAAAATTATCACACATGATGTAAACAAGTTTTCTTAATTAAGCAAGTTCCTCAAAGGAGTATACTTGTATCGTACTTGAAAACTTTTCTTAAATATCAAAGTTATAACATGCTTGGTCTGATCTACATGTATATGAGATATCATCACGCTCAAAATCAGAATCGCAATTGGCCGTAAAACAAAATCCGGCATCCCTATAATTTTCAACATTGTCAGTCCGCAAGTAGAACTCTTTAACCCCTTTACGATTTGCCCTTAAAGATACGTATTTTTGCACATTTGTAGTCCCTTAGAAAGTTAACTTTAAGTAATGACCTTTCTTACTAGATTCGAGTTTTAAAGGCTTCACTTCCAACCCTTAGATACTGATGAGCAGCAAACAGCATCAAACCTGAACAGACTGTGAGTTACTCGACTGCTGTTCTGTTTTTTATGCTGTTTGCAATTAGCCATTTTTCACTGTGCTGTTGAGAGGGAAAGGGTTAAATTCAGGTATTTTGACATTTTTACACAATTTTATTGGCTGGAGTTTCATGTATCGGTTGAGAAAGGTCAAAATAATAATGAAACCACTTTGAAATAAAATTCAAGTTTAGGTTTGGACAATCATTCTTTAGTAGAGTCCAACTAAAATTTAAGTGATTTTCAGGAGAGTAAAACACCTCAAGTTATAACTTAACAAGACAAATACGTTATAATTTAATAAATAAAACACTGAACAGTGACAGCATGGAGGTAATACAAAAATACGTACGTAACAATTAAATAGTATAACTGAACACCCTACATTATAATATTAATTATTAGGAATTTGATGCTGTAAACCATAAAAATATAATCATTATTTAGAAATTGTATTAATATAATCTGATGAGAGTCATATAAAAAAGGTCCAATATACCACGTATTTATTTGTGTCTTGTTCTGAGAAAATTTGGCTTAATGCATGTGCGTAAAGTGTCGTCCCAAATAAGACTGTGCAGTCTGCACAGGCTAATCAGGGACGATTTTTTCCGCTTTTATGGTATTTTTAGTTTCAATGAAGTCCCTCCTTACCGAAAATCAAGTTTAGGCAGAAAGTGTGCGGACGGCACAGGCTAATCTGGGACGACACTTTACGCACACGCATTAAACCCAGTTTTCTCAGAACGTGGCTCATTTTAATTATTGTTCATTGTTTGGTAATTTGATATTGTAATATTATCATTGTTATCCTCAGACTAAGAGTTGTACTAAATTTGACAGCTACACAGTAAACTTTATTATCTGATTTATTCATTATTATCAGTTGCCGATATTGCCTTCGGCAAACAATAATGTATTTAATTTTCATCTCGCATGAGATTTCCATAGATATATCACTAAACTTAATTAAAGTATTTTTGTCATTTTGACATCTGCAAGCAGACTTTATATATAAGTAGCATACAAAATCACATAGGGGCAAAATAAATATCTTCTTGAATTAATTGGGACAACTGCTGTCCTTATTCCTTTTAAAATAGGTAAGACATTTTATTAAACTGTATTTTGTGTTGGTGATAGTTAAAATAACAATTTTACACTCTTTAAAGTGTAATATGATTAATTTGTTATGCTCCCCCAAAATTTATTTTGGGGGAGCATATAATCGCCGCTTCGTCTGTCCGTGCGTGTGTGTCTGCGTCTGTCCATCCGTCCGTACACAATTTTTGTCCGGGCTATTTCTCAGCAACTAATGACCGGAATTCAATGAAACTTTATGGGAAGCTTCACTACCAACAGGAGATGTGCATATAATCAGCGGGTTCTGGGTTCTGGTCGGATGATTTTCACAGAGTTATGGCCCTTTGAAATTTTGTATAAAAAATGTCTTGTCCCCCCCCAACTTTTATGCCCCCAAGACGTTTTCTTTTATCTGAATATATAGTGCAATATTGTGACAAAAAAACTTTTGGGAGCATCACCCGTCTCCGACAGTTTCTTGTTTAATTTAGGAAAATAAGGTTTATGGAAAGTTATGTCTGTGCATTAACTTATATATTAAGACGTACATGTGTATTTTTAAGTTAAATTAAAATTTATGAAAATATTACAGTTTATGTTAATTCATGTAATTCTTTTTATGAATATGTATTTATGTAAAAAATATAAATAAATTGTGCATTGATTTTACATTGTGCATGTCTAAAATATTTCCAACATAAAAATATAGTCCTGTTATTTTTATACATAAGCAAAAATGCAACATCTGCTATTTTTATGATTGATGTACATTTACATTTAGAAATAATTGGGTTTCATTAGGTTGCCTTTCACAGCAAAGCGATTACTCACAACAAAAACTAATATTTCCTGATAAAATAATTAAGAGAAATATTTATGCTCTAAAATATTATTAATATTATTAATATTATTATGATATGCATCTTTTGATGATTCAAAACCCGAAATTTATAATGCGTTGCGAAGTAAAATGATTTGATGATTTGGAGAGTTCTGTTGTTGTTGTTGTTACACGTTTTTTTCTGCAATGTAAAAAAAGGCTTAAAACGAACAAGCAAATGGACCCAACCTCAAACCGAAATTATAACACAAATTCCCAATTAAAAAAAAAGAAGTTACGTATGACTTATGGTTATTAGACTCTTTATTGTTATTTTTTAAACATCCTACAAAATATATAACTATAATTTATAAGATTTTTTCCTAAATGAACAGAAAAAGACATGTTGTGACATATTTGTAGGAAAAAAAATCCAAATTTGGTCCTTTTACTTGATAAAAAGTTCCCAAATTTGACCTGATTCCTTTTCAAAAAATGGCTTTAGGAACCCAGCGTTATATTTTGTGACACTACAAGGATTGCTTTTATAAAGTATAAAATACATCGTTCAGTGTGTGAGCACGGATGGCCGAGTGGTCTAAGTGTTAGAATTTTACTCCAGTGGTTTGAGACCACTATAGGGTTTAATTTTTTTCTTTTTTAATTTTACTCTTGTTTTTTAATGGAGCTTTTTAGATCCGCTGTTTACATTTATCAATATAAAGCTTTAAATGACAAATTTGAATACATGCCAAAGTCTGAGAAAAGGTCCCTTTAAAACATACTACATTTATTCATTAATCCAGCCAAACTTGGATAATATTTTTCCAAGATATAAACCAGTCTCAGTTTGTAATGAACATTCTGGCTTGACTCCAGTGTCAAAATTTGAGCTGGCTATACACATGCATACATGCACCTGGTAATAAAGTTACGTTTGTCAACCTCAGGCCATACCAAGTACTATCTTTAGATTGTATATTGTCGCTATATAGTGAAGTAAACAAGAATTACCGGTGTATATAGCCGCCAGTCATAAAAAGCCATTAGCAAATGTGTATTGGGTAAATTATATGAGAAATAATTGTATATGTTATCATACATAAGTAATCTGTGTCACAGGTGGTTAGCGTGTGGCTATAATATTAATTAGTTAAAACATCATTTTGAATGATAAATAATCATACTATAACAAAAAATCATTTTTTCTTAAAACAATATGGTCACTATCAAATATATATATATATATATATAACAAGGTATTCAACTCAAAATCACCCTAAAGCAGAGTGCATCGCTTTGAACAGCCATTACTTCATCAATTGTGCAGCGAGTTTCACGATGTCGGTATTATTCAAAGTAGAAATAAATTTTCTTTCTGGAAATGTACATATCTTGTTATATTTCTACAAATGTTGGGTCAAATTTTACAAAATAAATATAACGCTAACAGCTGCGTTTACCCTTACCATGTATGTTCATATTGGCTGTGCTAAAAGCTATGTTTTATACCCACCCGATTAAGAACATAATATTTTTAATCTGGCATTTGTTTATAACAAGGTGTGCAATAGCCAAACAAATCACCAGAACACTCTTTTGATATCGCCAAAGATTTATTTACATGTATATTTTTTTGCAAAACATGACATAATAGAGAACACATTGCCTAAAGTAGCGGAAATCTAGGTTGACGCAAAGGAAAAAAAGGAGTTTCAGCATTTTAGTGTAACGATTACAACCCACAAAAATAATATTGTTATGGATGGATGCTTATCCCTTGATATATGGTAGCATTCTAACAAAACAAAGGGCACTCACTCTTATGTATGAAAGCGTATGGTTGTGGTTCTTTTACATGACACTTCTCCTAATTGACATCAATACACCCATGCCGTTTTATGTTGATAACTTTTATTATAATTTCTGATATACAGCCCTATAAAATGTGTGACAGGGACGGAAGGAAGGACATGACTGACGATCAATGCCAAATATTTATTCCTCTGGATTTCCTGTAGGATAACAACATAATTATCATAATAAATATATTGGTATCAACAAACATTTAAATACATTATCAATCAAACTTCATTTGAATAAAATGTTCTTCACCTAAAATAACATGCTTGGTTTAATTTATTATATTGTTACCTTTTTCTCCTTTCTGTAACATCTCCAATATATTGTATGCATATACTTGGTGCTCTTTAAACAGAATCATGCACTTTATGTATAAGTCTTAAAAAATTCTTAAGTGTTCAATATATTGACTTGTCATTTTCACAATTGTCTTGGTTAAACATGCCAGGCCCCGCAACTTTCCCCTAGTTGGTCGCCAACAAATACAAGTTGGCCTCCAAAATCAAGTTTGATTTAAAACCATGCACAATAGTCAAATTATTCATTTTTATTACTTGCAGATTTATTTATGCATGTTCTCGGGTTTTAATCACTGACGGAACAATTTCTCGTTTACTCATTGCTATAATAATTTGTTCAGAATGCTTTACTTTATGATTGCAATTGTAAAGCCGTAAGCAAATGTGTCACTATTGTGCATGGTTTTCAATGGCACTTCTTTTATGTCTGTCTCGAGTATCTGCCCCTGAATAAACTTGTGTTTCTGTTAATCATTTCCAGAATGACAAGTGCAGTAAAAAGTCCTCTTCTGACAGCATCCAAAAAGTACAAAAGAATGAAACGAGATACAAAATGCAATGTCATAGGAATTGAAACAGAAAGCAAGAAGTGATTTTAACTAAAGGAATTTGATTCCATAACACAAACTGACGTTAACTTTCAATTGGCTAGGGTAGATCAAGAAACCCTTAATTCAGAAGAAACACTACATGGCTGTAACACTGTTGGTGTCAAAGTCGAGACTGATGAATGGTATAATACAACTTCTGGCTTTTATTCTGCAAATGCTGAATCAGAGCATGTTCGACGGGAAGAGATGCATCTACATGCAAACAAACAAGATGGCCACAGTTTAGTTCATGAACAATCGGGAAAGACTGGATGTTTAGAGATGGTACAATATCACATTATACAAGATTTGTTCACCTAACCGCGCCGGAAATCAGAACAGACGGGATTTGGAGTTACGCATGACAATGTCACAAAAGATGCTAGCTTTAATTCTGGATGTGCCATTAGTAAGCAGACTCTGGATTCAAATGCTGATCAGTGTCCACCTATTACAAGCATTACATCTTTACCAGTTAATATGAATGCTGACACTTTGAATATGGAAACAATATTTTATACTCAACAATCTGATGATTCAAAGAAAGATGATAATCGACCTTTGTTGGTACGCTGGTATGTATTGCCTACCAAGAATGATGATGTATATGCATTGCAAGGAAGTGTTGATATTGCAGTAAGACAAACTGGTCTGCTTCATGACCCAGATGAATCAAGGATGTGAAATCTCTGATTTCAAAGGAAATTCATTAGTTCTTTCCACACCAAAATTAAATGCTGCTGGTATCAGTGATAAAAGATCGTGTTTAAATTCTCAAAATGGTGCCCTTTTGAACCCCAATATAATTGATGTTGAACCAGCTCTCCCTACAGCCAACATAGCCATATTCTATAGTAAGGTACATAATATGGATATTCATATACCCATTTCGCGGGTTGTGCAATCTTGTGTAACCCGTTCGGTTTCTTCTGTCGACGGCAGGACTACCTACACTGACCAAGAAGTAAACATTTCTGACATCTGAGTTCACAGCCCCAATACTACCAGCAACAGAATCTACCAATGATAACCATAATAAAGATCTCGCAATTTGTGAGCACCAGGGAACCAGTGTTTAATGAAATACAGGATGCTTGTGATGAAATCGTGGAGGAACACAAGCTGAGGATTTTAAAAGAAATGCAACTTAGCAAGTTTGGTTCTAAAGAAGATTGTTTAGATTTTGAAAATGAACATGTCTTGCCAAGTGTACCACAGTCTGCCTCAAATTTTACTTTTGTCATTCATTTGGTTATCACAAATGAGGCAAATACAGTGTGGACTACACCGGATCAGGTTTTTCTTTCTAGTGTTAGACCTTGCGCAAAGACCAATTCATTGACAGCTGCGAGTTCCAAATCAACTGATGCAAAGGGTAAAACAGATTGTGGTGATAAATCCATTAACATGGGCGTTTCAAATAAGTCAATTGGTTTGTCATATGATGTTACCGACAGTAAAGACCAAACAGTTGCATTATGAGCAGTGAATGATCCACATGTGCAAATTCCTTTAATTAGATGTGCTTTTAAGTCAAATCTATCACAAGACTATTCTGAAGGACAGACCAATGAAATATGTTTGACAATGATTTCTAAAGTGGAAGAAGTTGTTGTGACATCCGATGAAGTGATTTCAAATCTGACAGCAAAGTCTGGTGAATGTTCTTCTGATAATTTTGGGGAAATATCGATTAAAAAAATACAAAAGGAAACACAATCAACTATTCCATCACCAAAGAGGGTTCAAAGCACGGTTTGTACATAGGCGTAGTCAAGCCAATAGGTGCTTCACGTTCAAGTACACTTGGGGACTTTTCTAACGCATCACTTTTCAAACTTGAATATCTCAGTTATGGGTAAAGATATTGAATAAAAATTTTACATACGATCAGTTTACTTCATTCCATGTAAGCTTACGATGAAATCATTCATCCATGACGATTGGACGCTTTAGCACGTGGTGTAGGTGTGGTTCCATATTTTGCTAGTGGAAATGTTGAAACGCGATTTAATTCTAGTTTTATTTCAATTTAATAATTTAAGGTGGGTTCTAACACAAGGAAAGCATAAATTTATTTCCAAAACAATATAGATCGTATGAATAATCAGAAGTGCAATCGCGCACTTTGCATTTTACAGGCACCGTTCCTACATGCTAAATTGTCCGATCGCCACGGATGGATGATTTTATCGTTAGCTTGCACATATTGTAGTCAAATGATCACATGTGAAAGTTTAAATAAACTATTTACTCATTTCTGAGATATGTAAGTTTTAAAAGTGTCGCGTTAGAAAAATCATCAAGTGTAGTTAAAGGCGATATACATGTTATTCCAGTTTAATTTCGATTTATAATTCTGGGTAAGTTTAAAAACAAGAAAAATATAACATTTATTAAAGAAAAACACTAAGGCTCGTATGAATATTCAGGAGCGAAACGGCTCAATCGGCATGTTGCAAGCTGATCAGTTATTGAGACGTGTAAGTTGCATTTTACTTTTCACATTGTTTTTATTTAACGATGTACGAGTTTGCGAGTTTGACTTTTGAAGTGACGTTTTTTAATTTGTTAAGTTTTATATTTCGTTGTTTTTTTAATTAAAATATTTTTTTTAAGAATTATCAGATATGTGTTGAGTTCTTCTTGGTCCAAATTTCAACACAAGCCGTTCAAAAATAAGAGATCTATATTGATATGAATAAGTGATGCGTTAAAAAAGTCTCCGAGTGTATTGTTATTATGAAAGTCCTAAAATGCTATAGTGTACTATGTGTATTATTGAATATTGTAAATTGTTGCTTATTTAGCTAAATAAATATATTCATATTTTAACATTGAAAATCAACATTATGTGGTTGATTTTAACATAGTAAAGGTGGTTCAATTATGAATAATTGGCACACTTCATGATATAAAATATTTGTTTTGGGGAGAAAAGGTAATTGACAAAAAAACATGGACGCGACAGCTATGTTTTGTTTTCTTTTATACAAAATAATCCACAAAAAACAGATAGTAGTCACGTGACAAACCCAGGTTGTATTACCAGTTGTGAAATAATATATTTGTAACGTCACAAGCTCATTCTCATCTTGTACAATCCCGAGTTAGGACGCCTTTTTTAATATGGAAGAGAAATTAGAACAGTTTATGGGTTTAGTGTCCGATAAATTGGATAACTTCGAACGTAAACTTAATAACGGATTAGCAAAGGTGCATAGTTCACCAGTGGACGAGAATCCATGCGGATTATCCGTGGATCCTAGCAGTTTTGTTTCCACGAGAGACAGCCACGGGTTTGTGGCCCCCGGGACCGATTTTTCTACCGCATCCGGGAGATAGCCGACGGACATCCAGGGGAAATTTTCAGCGTTGAAGGACTCTCTTTCGCGAGTGAGGCTTCCGGCTGAGCTCAAACTTAACGAATCCCGTCAAGGAGTCAGGAGATCAGACCAACCGGTCTTGAACATTCTTACAAAGTGCAGCCGGTATAGTGAGACTTCAGCGAAATTGTTGACAACGCTCGAGCCAGGTCAACCTTTGACACAAGACACATTGGGTAAGTTTTTCCTGATTTCCCACGCTCAGTGCAAATATTTGCAGGACGAATACGCGGCTGTGCTTGTCAACAGCTAGTTTGACAATTCAGCCTCTAGATTGTTTCGAGCTTTTCAAAAGAACACATCAGGGTTGAACGCGGAATCATTGGAGACTTTGCGAACGTTAGCTGCAGCTAGCCGGCCGCACCGAGGAAGTTACTCTAGCAATCAGCCAGCTAGAGGTCGTGGACGTGGGTACGGTCAGCGCTCTGGAGACGATTTCAGTGGATTTTCTCGTCGAGGCTTCCCGCAAAACTGAAGGAAAGACAACTCTCCATCGACGTCAGCTGGATCAAAGGACGAGTTTCTTCCCTTGGATTTCGATAACCAATCACCGGTGTGTGAACTTTAATACGGATCGTGAGAACAGCATCACAACATGTAAATTGTAATGTGAGATTTATTGTATAGTTCATCCTTTATTCTGCATATATGTGTATTACACGTTTGAAACAAAACATTGGCTCATGGACAAGTATTGGGGCACCTGATTACGTTATCCAGTGGCTCTCCAATGGAGTGACAGTGCCTTTTAAAACTCAGATGAAGCCTTGAGAACTTGAAATCACTTATTTAGTAAAACACAGGTAACATTTGTTGATTCTGAGATTGATAGATTACTTGCATTAGGATTTATTGAAGAGGCAAATATTAAACCATATTGTGTAAGTCCTTTGGGTGTTGTGCCGAAGAAAAACAATAAACTTCGTTTGATAACTGATCTGCGTCAATTGAACTCAAGTTGTGACACACTTATTTAGTGATATTAAGATATCCGTGACGCAGTTAAGTTAATTGAGCCAGGTGATAGGTTTATCACTACCGACATAAAAGACGGTTTCTTTCATATTCCAGTTCATAAAGATCATAGACAGTATTTAGGTTTTAAGTGGAGAAAGAAGTATTTTCAATGGTGTGTACTTATGTTCGGGCTTTGTTGCTCGCCATATTATTTCAATAAGACATTAAGACCGTTAATAAGTTACTTGAGGGGGCTTGGTTTGCGTGTTATTGTCTTTGTTGATGATTTTTTATTAGCAGCCAGCGTCTTTTGTATCCCTTATCATTCAGATCAATTATTGCACACGTTACTAGATTTGGGGTTTACTATAACCTTTGAGAAGTCCCAGCTTGTACCATTAAGATCAGTGTACACTATCAATAGTACTGAGCATAAAGTTAAAGTTAAGGCGCAATCAAAGCGCATTTGGAAATTAAAGCGGTCGGTAAGGAAAGTTCCCCAGGTAAATTATTTCTTAGGAAATCTTACAGTTTACTTGCTAGTAAATTATCTTGGTCAGATATCCTTACTTTGACCCATGGCGTTGTCGATGAATTAGAGAGGTGACTTCAGGCTGTAGATTATTGGAATTATAAGGATGTATGTACAGAAACTATACAAGCCCAGGATTCAACACTTGCCTGTCATCTGGGTTGGGTCGCGGTGTACCAAGACAAAGTCGCATCGGGGGACTGGAATACTTGTGTGTCATGCCTAACGTCCAACGAACGCGAGATGTTGGCAATATTAATGGTCATACAAATTTTCGGGAGATTGTTAACAGGATTAACAGTCCAGATACTCACAGACAATATCTCAGCCATGGATTATATTAATCATCAAGGGGATCCGAGCCACAGATTATCAGAATTAGCTATAGCAATATGTGCAGAGGCCATAGCTATGGGATTTCAATACAGCCGGCTGGTCCAGAACTCCGGACAAACACAACTGGATGTTGCATCCAGCAATTTTTCGCTATATAGATACTCTGTTCGGCAAGCATACAATAGACCGGTTTGCGAACTGCCAGCTCCCAAGGTTCAACAGTCAATTCTGGCAACCTCTTTCTGAGGGGGTGTCATGTCTTTGACTTCATGTTAGCGTGGCTTCAACAATCACTTGCTATTCAAACTTTGCATGGTTTGAACAAAAATGCTCATGAGCTTTTGGGATACGGTTATGCGAGTTGTCCATCTGTGGCGTGTGTAAAACAAAAATACAACTTTACCTTTATTGTCAAAGTAAGATGAATTGTTACAGTAATAAGATTATGCTTGTTGGCACACATTGACATCAGTCAGTTATTCTTGACAATACACAGGAAAAATGTTTATGCATTACGCAGAACTTATTTGGTTTCTTTAGGCAACCATTTAAACAGCAAAACCACTTGAATCTATTGCGTGAGTATTATTTCGGCAAAATCAGAGGTAGTCAAAAAACAAAGAGTAATTTTGGTATTTCTTTTTTACTGATCTGGTTGCAGATAATGCTGTAGAAAAGGAATGCCTCCCTTTTCGGAAAACAGCTAAAAAGGAATTGGACAAAAGGTTGACCAAGCGACGAAAGTAAAGGTTTGTATAAGTTACCGGTATTTTCGTGTGAAACTTACCTCTTAGTGAGTGGCATTAAGCTGTGCATTTGTTTATCTGTATGCGTGTCAGTCGGTTCTAACTTAACATGAAGACAATAGTTAAGAAAACCAATTGTAGGCCCCCAAGTTTTGCATGTTAACTTTTCCATCTTCAAAATTTGGTTCGGATATTTTCCAGGGAACATAGTGAAGACCCGTTTGCTCCACTAGTTACTCACACAGTATTTCTTTTAGGGGGGTAGGGGGGAATTTGAATTTGCACACTTTTGTTCACCAGTTTTGTAATTAAACTGGAGTTGTAGCCTCTTGTTATACCAAACTTTTACACTTTTTCGCTGGTGTAATGGGATGCTTATTTGCTTTAATTAAAATATAATTATTATAAGAATACAATGTGTGAAAAAAAAATCAATATTTTTGTCTTGAACACCATCGCAGAGAGTGAAGAAAGCCAAGGCACTACACAATTACAAGACTGAGGGCAAGGCACCACAAAATAACAAGACTGAAAGCAGTCTGGTTGAGAGGAACCAAGCCAGCTGTATGACCACGAAACCTCCACATGTGGCTTATTTGAACGTTGTCAAAATATTTGTCTTGACCATATACAGGCCTAACTTACAACTCGGTCACATGAAGTTGAAGTTAAAAAATAAGTCACTAGGTCAAATTATTGAACATTGCACCTTATACACAGATGAATTACTTAACGTCTTTATGGCTCTCCTGTTCTGCTCCTTTGTTCAGATGGGGCATATTAATTTGCATATTCGTCAGATTGTGTTTCATTTGATGAAACCTTATGAACCTTGGAATGTGAACTGATGAGCCTAAGTATTGTAATTATATAATATAGGGTGTTGTGACTGAAAGGTTTCTTTCGGATATAAATATATATTTTGATATAAATTAGCAGCTTTGTAATATTCATTATAAATACACGTGGGTTCAAATGCACCGGTAGCTGATTCAAGACTTTGACGCAATTTGAATTTTTACATTTGATAATTTTATCCTCTTAGATAGTGGAAAATGCAAGAAGGAGTTTGAAGGGGACTGCCCTGTCCATGGGCCCTACATCTACATACAAGACAAAAAGGTGGAGCTGTGTTTATCTTGAAGATAATGTGGAGGAGAAAATAAGGAAATTACAAAATGATCACAAATTATTATGGCTTTATCAGACTTTCAGAGCTCCAGATAAGGGCCGTGCGGACGTAAAAACGGCTTTTTCATGAGGGTTTACGCATTAATTTTTATAAACTGGACGTACAATTACGACTTTAATATACCTTTTACGGATTTACAAAAAAACATCTGGCCGTACCGATACGACCGCGTCAGTGCGGCTTGATTTGTTGGTCTCTAACCTAACGCTTTTCGTTGATTTAAATTACCGAAAAGTTGTAGACTGAGTTCGGTTTAATTGTCTATTCTGTCGCGTGATTCCATGTCACTCGTAAACCCGTCGAAACCAATATGTCAGCGCGCCATGGAAGACTGGCTTAACCAAAAGCGGTTCAAAACAACACTTTGTTGTCATATAATGGCTACATACGGTGTCGTCTAACCATCTTGAAATTAAATCTGTTAACCCAGAAAAAACTTTGTCGCCCGGATATTAAACGATTTGATTGCATCGGTGGCTTAAAACGTTAGAAAACACGATGGGAAACAGATGAGACAGTGACATAAGTGTTCATTTACTTAGGCTTAGCTTACTAGTTGGCATGTGTTTTCTTGTCAAGAACAATGAAGAAATAGTAAAAGTCATGCGTTTTAATGTGTAGTTGTTTTATCATAATTCAGAATGGAAACCCTAAAAATAACTGTTTAAGAAGCTAAATAGAGAATAATAGGTTAGTGTTGATTATATATCAGGTTTATCATGCGAGGCTTAGAAAACAAAAATCACGAGCCTTGGTCTTAATGTCATTAAGATTGACAAACATTTGAGATTGTTTTTATTATTGATGCACTTGGCCAATACAGGTGACGAGGTGCGTAGAAAAAGTAGTCCCGGTTCGGCAGTTGATGACGTCATTTCGTGCCATTGATTATAGCCTTGTCGTTGATTATAGATGAAATTTAATAAACGGGGCTTTAATCAACCGAATTCGCTTTTAAAGTGGGATAAATATATTTATTATAATTGCTACAAATGTTTCTGTAAAGTCAGTTATACACCCTTCAATATCAAAGAACACGGGAAGTACAGTACTAACTGTATTTATGGCTATTATAGTACAGGTACTAATTGATTTTCAGCGATTCTCCTTTTCTTTCTGTCAGTGGCAGTACCGTTACTTTTTCATAAATCCTTATCTGGAGCTCTGGACTTAAACTCACAAAGTGTTTAACTGAATGTATGAATTGTGATATTGTTTAAATATATTTCAGAACAGTTAAGAAATACCTTAATTATGCCCCTCACATTTTTTTCAGGTGCCTGAAAGGGGACCAAATAGAGCTAACCTTACATTGCCAGATGGCCTTGAAATAATAACGTCCAAAATAGCTGGAGCTGGTCTTAGAGTGTTTTCAAATTTTGGACTGAAGTCCAGGATCATGGTTGGACCGTATGAGGGCGATATCATCACTGAAAACAATAAGTCAAGATATTGTTGGCAGGTAAAGTTGACTTCAATGTGCTGCTTAGCTTGATCTATTGATACATATTTTTAGTTTGAAAAACAATAGTAGTTAAACCGCGTTAAATTGGTTGAAATACTGATCTGCAATTGCAACTAATGCGTTGATTTACTTTAGCAGTCTATACATGAATTTATTGTGCCACCACAGATTGGGAGGCATTAAACAATTTACTTGTCAGTCTGTCTCTTAGCATGTACTTTCAGCTTCTCTTTCAACTAACGAGGTGATCTCGTGCAAACTTTAACAGTTCAATGAATTTAAAGTTAACATGATTTTAAAGAAAGAAAATTATGACTTATAGGAGTTTCGGCAAAATTATGACTGATTTTTCTAATCCAGAAGCTTGTGTTTCCAATTCCTGTGTAACTACTTTGTGGGTCCTTCGCAAATTATCATATAATACTGACCTAATTGCAACTAAAGGAAGGCATCTCATTTTGGCAAAAGTATGACTCGTTTCCTCTTATACCACTATTGAATATAGATTCCCGACATTTTTTTTTATTTTCAACTTCAATGTTTCTACTTGGTGTAGCTCAAATTTTCACAATTGACTGATCTTTCTGCGGAGATAATTGTTAAACAGGAACTTTTGCTGTGACAAATCCCTGTAGAGCTATGGTCATTTGTCTTGTTTTCATCTATTGAATATAAACTCCCAAAATCAAAGCTCCCAAGTGCTTGGTGGTTTTGATCAGCCTTTAACAGCTCAATGCCCTTTGTTTGTTTGTAATTGAAGTAGTCTGCGACCCCTTGTGGCTTTATTATGGTCCTTTTTCTGTTAGTTTACTGAAATGTAGAATTTATAGGTTTTTTTTCTTTGTCGAAACATGTGTTGTATTGGAATTAGTGTTTGTGACACATTTCTAGCTGATGACTCGTTCTTTGTAAGCTTGATATGTAGATTGTGCACATCTTGTGAAACTGATTCTGTTAATATTGATCATTAGTTGTACTTTAAGGTACTGTACTATTGTACACGATAAGAAATTAAATGTGTACACATTTCTTAGTTGTATGTTATTTAGAGTAAGATATTATGTAATTCAGATCTATATGGAAGGTAAAGCTAGCCACATTGTTGATGCCCAACACAAGGCCAATTCTAACTAAATGAGATACGTGAACTGTGCTTTGAAAGAGGCAAATCAGAACCTTTTAGCATTCCAGTGCAAAGGAGGCATCTATTACTGCACATTCAATCCAGTTCTTCCAGGTTAATACATATTATATAACTAAAGATAGCACTTATGCATGTTTTGGCTGTCTTACATTGGCTATACTGGTTAATGTCCCGGTGGTTTACTCCGGTTAGTCCGTTTTCCCCACAGCCAACCCAATATCATTGTGAAAAACATTTGAGTATGAAATATACAGCTTGACATTTCAGCTATATTTTAAAATTCTTACAAATCCTATTGGCAGTCTGTTACAAAAAACTTTGCAAACTGCAGCCTCAGGCGAAAAAAGACATCA